>NC_092715.1:11230144-11397644 GCF_047496885.1 Scyliorhinus torazame
CACACACACACACACACAGACACAGACACACACAGATATGCAGACACACACACATACAGACACACACAGACACACACACAGACACACACATACAGACGACAATCAGATAGGGCCTTTGCAGAGATGGGCTTTGGTGGATAAGCATTAAAAATTGCAGGATAAAGTTCGCAGGGTTTCATTGCTGTCGATCTGGGGTTTGTTCGTGTGAAGGCAGGCGCTGGTCCCAGTAGATATTTGGAGGTTCTCACCCATGGATGTTTGGTGTGGAGGAGAATAAAAAGCTTGGACAGTTCCTCTTCTTTGAGCCTTTACATCTGTCATGCGATTTCCAGTGAACCACTAGCCAGCACAGTGGTCAGCACCATTCGCGACTCTACAATGTATTTTCTTTTCGTGTATGGAATGATCTGTCTGGACTGTACGCAGAACAATGCTTTTCACTGTACCTCGGTACACGTGACAATAAATAAACCCAATCCAATGAAGCAGCAAGATCTGGACAATATCCAGATTAGTAAAGAAAAAAGCCAAGTGGCGTTCATTCCAATTCCCTCATCTTACCAACAATCTAAAACCGTCCTTACTGCCCTCTCAAGCACACTTTAACTGTCCAAGTAACCGATGCAAAAAGCTCTCTGCCAGCTACGGTGTTGTCTGAATGGATTGGCCCCGCCCATACACAATGTTTTGGTTTGCGGAGTGGCTGCTTTCATCCAGCTGTTGTGCTTCTCAACCGGGCCACTCTCAATCCTGGTCTGGTAGCCAGCGGCTGGTCAGGATGTGTAACCACGGAGTAAACTCCGGAGGGTGAATGGGATGAACAGCTCATAGATTATCATAGAATTTACAGTGCAGAAGAAGGCCATTCGGCCCATCGAGTCTGCATCGGCTCTTGGAAAGAGCACCCTACCCAAGGTCAACACCTCCACCCGATCCCCATAACCCAGTGACCCCACCCAACACAAAGGACAATTTTGGACACTAAGGGCATTTTATCACGGCCAATCCACCTAACCTGCACATTTTTGGACTGTGGGAGGAAACCGGAGCACCCGGAGGAAACCCACGCAGACACGGGGAGAACGTGCAGACTCCGCACAGACAGTGGCCCAAGCCGGAATCGAACCTGGGACCCTGGAGCTGTGAAGCAATTGTGCTAACCACAATGCTACCGTGCTGTACAGAAAAACTGTATATTGCTGACAGACTGTCACCTTGCACCATCAGGACAGAATCACAAGAATATCAAATGTCAAAGAGGGACAATTTACACTGCACGGGAAGAAGGTGCTGATTGGTTGGCAAGCAATTCTGATTGGCAGAGCTGTTTCCATGGAGAACGCACCAGGGAACAGTTAACTACCAAGCTTCAGTTCAAATTCAAACCAGGCAGGTCAACCTTCTAAACGACCCTCTTATGGACTGAACTGATTCATACTACGCTCCTGTGTGCTTCACCTGATGCTGGTGTCTATATATTTACATTGTGTACCTTGTGTTGCCCTATTATGTATTTTATTTTTATTTTCTTCCCATGAACTTAATGATCTGTTTGAGCTGTTTGCAGAAAAATACTTTTCACTGTACCTATCCATCCTTCCATCCAATACACCTTTACTGCTCACAACCCCCTTAGTTTCAACATTTATACACAGATTTTAAGATTAACACGGGGTACAAAGTATATCTTAAGCCACAAAGGCACAAAAGCAGAAAATGTTGGACAACCTCAGCGGGTCTGTAAGCATCTGTGGAGGGAGAAGGGAACTAACGTTTGGAGTCTGGACGACTCTTCCACACTCAGCCCTGCTGAGATTGTCCAGTATTTTCTGTAGATTCCAGCATCCGCAGTAATTTGCTTTTAAGCTATAATGGTCTCATTAACGCACAAAGTCCCTTTTAATCACACAGGATGGCTGTGGTAAGACGCACCCATCTCGGAGTACCACTGAATGTCTGTGAATTTCTCGTCAAAATCTCCCTAGATGATTCTTATACCGTGAGCCACCTTGGGCGGGATTCTCCGAAATGGAGGCAGAATGTTCGCGCCATCGTGAACGGCGTTGAGGTTCATGACGGCGCAAAATGGCCCCTATCCCGACCGATTCAGGGCCCGATAATGGGCTAGGAGCGGCGCCGCGTCATTTACGCATAAAGGCGGCGCCGCATAACTAGCGTCACCGGCGCATGCACGGTTGCCGTCCTCTCCGAGTCCGCCCCGCAAGAAGGTGTCTGACGGATCTTGCGGGGTTGCGGAAGAATGGAGGTCCTCCTTCAGAGAGGCCGGCCCGACGATCGGTGGGCACCGATCGCAGGCCAGACCCCATTTGAGGCCCCCACCCCCCCCCCCCCCCCGGTGCAGGATCCCCCTCGCCCCCCCCCCCCGCAGGTCCTCATTCCCCCCCCCCAGCGTTCCCGCGCTGTTCCCGCCGTCAGCGACCAGGTGTGGACAGCGCCGGGGGGAACCCGCCGTTTTGGGCAGGCCGCTCGGCCCATCCGGGCTGGAGAATCGCGGAGGTACCGGTGAATCACCATTTTGGCTGTCTCGGGCGATACACTGTACCGTGCCGCGCAAAACGCGATTGTGCCGATCTGGCCGCTTCCGTGAATCGCGGGAGGGCGTCGGACCGGGGTGGCAGGAAAATTTGGCGACCCAGGCGATTCTCCCAACCGGCGCGGGAGCGGAGAATCGCGCCCCATGTCTCTCTGGTCCCTGGATTATTTCAAATTCCACTTTCAAAAGTCACACTCTCAAATCTTCTTTTAAATTATCCTTCCCCCCTACTGTTTCCACCAAGGTTTCACTTTCAGGCTTTACACCTCTCCCCTCAGCTTTCCTGTGTCTTAAAAGCCTTTACACAAACTCCAAGGTCCAGCCGCCAAATTCCACAATTACTCCAAATAATGTCTCCCGAACTGCAGTCACAAATCTCAGCACCTGTACATCTGGAATTTCTAGCCTCTCATGAACATAGAACATACAGTGCAGAAGGAGGCCATTCGGCCCATCGGGTCTGCACCGACCCACTTAAGCCCTCACTTCCACCCTATCCCCGTAACCCAATAACCCCTCCTAACCTTTTTGGACACTAAGGGCAATTTAGCACGGCCAATCCACCTAACCTGCACGTCTTTGGACTGTGGGAGGAAACCGGAGCACCCGGAGGAAACCCACGCACACACGGGGAGAACGTGCAGACAGTGACCCAGCGGGGAATCGAACCTGGGATCCTGGCGCTGTGAAGCCTCAGTGCTAACCACTTGTGCTACTGTGCTGCCCACGAATCCAATGTCTTTTCAACTCTGTGACTTTACTGAACAAATTTCCTCTGTCGTGTTAAGTCCAGGCTTCTTGGAAACTTCTCTTCATTTCTCTAGTTTCCTCAACGAGCTAGACGCTAGATTTCCAGCATCTGTTTTCTGACCCATTACTCCATAGTATGGCTTTTCTTCCAGCAAGGCTGAGAGAGATGTTCCCTCTTTAGCCTTCTAAAAAACAACTGCTTCCAGCAGAGCTCTGAGAGCTGCACATCTCTCTCACGACCTATCTCCAACTGCAATCAAATTAGCGGAATAACATTTAAAATCTTTGACTTTATAAGGTCCCAGTTACAACCACTGCTGTTTTATTTGCTTTTCAGGCCGTAGCCCCCTGTAAGCACAATAAAACCACAGTCGGAATTGAAACCGAACCCCAGACATACACACACCTTTGTGGAGCAAGAATCTAACTATTGGTTTTCCCTTTCCAAGCGCAGAAACATTAAATAAAACCCACTTAAAACTATAGTTCATTTCTAATGTTGACCAATACAAAACAAAATCCCTAAAAACAACCTTTACTTTCCTGACACATTCCACCCTGCCCACTGCCTTCACCCCATCACACCAATTGGGAACCAAACTCAGCTGGTTGGCTAAATTCAGTAACTGGTGGAGGAGCCAGCTCACTCTGTACTGAAGAGTCAGTTAATTATTGAACCGTCGTTGCTCCATAAAAATCCTTCAACAGCTCGGGGGCAGTTTACATGTGGACTGGACAAGCTGACATCCTGAGGACACTCCCAGTGAAGAGGGTGAAATGTAAGTAGGCAGGATAGTGAGGCAGGTGAGGGGGGAGGAGGGACAGTGAGGCAGGTGAGGGGGGAGGAGGGAGAGTGAGGCAGGTGAGGGGGAGGACAGACAGTGAGGCAGTTGAGGGGGGAGGAGGGACAGTGAGGCAGGTGAGGGGGGAGGAGGGACAGTAAGGCAGGTGAGGGGGGGGAAAGACAGTGAGGCAGTTGAGGGGGAGGAGGGACAGTGAGGCAGGTGAGGGGGAGGAGGGAGAGTGAGGCAGTTGAGGGGGGAGGAGGGACAGTGAGGCAGGTGAGGGGGGAGGAGGGAGAGTGAGGCAGGTGAGGGGGAGGAGGGACAGTGAGGCAGGTGAGGGGGAGGAGGGACAGTGAGGCAGGTGAGGGGGGAGGAGGGACAGTGAGGCAGGTGAGGGGGAGGAGGGACAGTGAGGCAGGTGAGGGGGAGGAGGGATAGTGAGGCAGGTGAGGGGGGAGGAGGGAGAGTGAGGCAGGTGAGGGGGGAGGAGGGACAGTGAGGCAGGTGAGGGGGAGGAGGGACAGTGAGGCAGGTGAGGGGGGAGGAGGGAGAGTGAGGCAGGTGAGGGGGGAGGAGGGATAGTGAGGCAGGTGAGGGGGAGGAAGGAGAGTGAGGCAGGTGAGGGGGAGGAGGGAGAGTGAGGCAGGTGAGGGGGAGGAGGGATAGTGAGGCAGGTGAGGGGGAGGAGGGAGAGTGAGGCAGGTGAGGGGGAGGAGGGACAGTGAGGCAGGTGAGGGGGAGGAGGGAGAGTGAGGCAGGTGAGGGGGAGGAGGGACAGTGAGGCAGGTGAGGGGGGAGGAGGGAGAGTGAGGCAGGTGAGGGGGGAGGAGGGAGAGTGAGGCAGGTGAGGGGGAGGAGGGACAGTGAGGCAGGTGAGGGGGAGGAGGGAGAGTGAGGCAGGTGAGGGGGAGGAGGGACAGTGAGGCAGGTGAGGGGGGAGGAGGGAGAGTGAGGCAGGTGAGGGGGGAGGAGGGAGAGTGAGGCAGGTGAGGGGGAGGAGGGATAGTGAGGCAGGTGAGGGGGAGGAGGGAGAGTGAGGCAGGTGAGGGGGAGGAGGGACAGTGAGGCAGGTGAGGGGGAGGAGGGAGAGTGAGGCAGGTGAGGGGGAGGAGGGACAGTGAGGCAGGTGAGGGGGGAGGAGGGAGAGTGAGGCAGGTGAGGGGGGAGGAGGGAGAGTGAGGCAGGTGAGGGGGAGGAGGGACAGTGAGGCAGGTGAGGGGGAGGAGGGAGAGTGAGGCAGGTGAGGGGGGAGGAGGGAGAGTGAGGCAGGTGAGGGGGAGGAGGGACAGTGAGGCAGGTGAGGGGGAGGAGGGACAGTGAGGCAGGTGAGGGGGAGGAGGGACAGTGAGGCAGGTGAGGGGGGAGGAGGGAGAGTGAGGCAGGTGAGGGGGGAGGAGGGAGAGTGAGGCAGGTGAGGGGGAGGAGGGACAGTGAGGCAGGTGAGGGGGAGGAGGGAGAGTGAGGCAGGTGAGGGGGAGGAGGGACAGTGAGGCAGGTGAGGGGGAGGAGGGAGAGTGAGGCAGGTGAGGGGGGAGGAGGGAGAGTGAGGCAGGTGAGGGGGAGGAGGGAGAGTGAGGCAGGTGAGGGGGGAGGAGGGAGACCCAAATTAGTGATGTCAGGATGGATGATTGGGCTCACTCACCAGTTGCCAGCTAGTGGGGCCCACAATGCCCATGAGGGTGCCGCGCAGTCGGGGACATAGGACTGGACGTTAAGGGAGGCAACTTCTAACGAGTTCTCAAGCTGCCTAGTTCCCGCAAGATCAAGTGTACCCCCTTCCAGTAGGCGCTGGCAGACGTACGCAGACCTCATGCCCGTAACGAAGGCGTCTCTGATTAAAAGTACTGTGTGCTGGGCTGCCGAAACTGCCTGGCAGTCACAGTTCCTCCCCAGGATGTGCAGGGCACGCCAGAAATCGTCCAGGGGCTCCCCGGGGAGTTGCTGTCTCGTGGACAGGAGGTGCCTGGCGTATAGTTGGTTGACTGGCCGAACGTAATGTCCCTTCAAGAGCTCCATCGCTTCGGAGTAGGTGGGCGCATCCCCGATGAGAGGAGAAATGTCAGGGCTCACCCGTGAATAAAGAACTTGAAGTTTCTGCGTGTCCGAGGGTTCCTCAGCGGATGTTCGGAGGTAGCTTTCGAAGCAGGCTAGCCAGTTGTCAAAAGCGGACGTAGCGTTGGCTGCTTGAGGGCTCAGCTGCAGGCGATCAGGCTTGATGCGAAGGTCCATCGTTTTAAAAATCTTTGCTCAATAAATTGTTGCACTGTCAATTACCACAAAGACGAGCGTAGTGGAATAATCGAGGCTTTATTGAGCAAAGATGTTGTGCCTCCTGTAGCTGGAACCAGAATGGCTGCAGCACCGGCCACCACGCACATTTATACCCCGCCTACTGGGCGGAGCCAGCAGGCAGGGATTTACCCATGTACCTCTACTATACGTGTTTACCGTAATACATGTAATACTGCTAGTGGTGACTACCACAATAATCAGCAGCACAGCCATGATCGGAGGAGAATCGAGGGGCTGAATGGCCTCCTCCTGAGCCTCATTTACATGTTTATATTTTCCCGGCCTAGTTAACAGGCAGCACAGACCAGACCAGTGCGGAATTACTGAATCAGATGGAACTATATCCTGGAATGTCGCGGTCTCCGGTATAAATGATTTTTATTCCTCAGATTTATTGAAATGATTAGATTTCAACCCCCAGGGGTGTGTTTTGAGCTCAGGGCTGCCAATCCTTAATCGTGGCCTCTCAATGACGAGAGCAGTAACTCCCTTTATTGCTTCGTCAAGACCTTTGCTGGAAATGAGCATTTGTTTATCTGTCTGCAATGCTGCTGAATGTTTTCAAAGTTCCATCTGTTCTGAGATCCAACATCGCCACCTGATTTTTGGGCCTATGGTTAGGGTGTAGAGTAGGCACATCCCCGAGGAGCAGAAATAAAACCAGGAGGGAGGCAGAGGGGGGAGAGGGGGGGGGGGGGTAGGCAATGAGACCCTTCGTCTCTGGGTGCACCCTCTCACTTTAATATTCACTCAGAAGGCAGAATCTTGTTTGAGACGTGGGAGTCTCACCAACCATTGGCGACCCAGGGTGGGGGGGGGGGGGGGGGGGCAGTGGGGGGACCCTAATGAGGGGCAGGGGATGGCCATCAGTGTGGGTCCCAGTGCCTGATCTGTGGGTGGGGCTGCTGTGAAACCAAATCCCCAAATCCCTGCCCTTGCAGTCCCCCCTTCGCCACCGCGTCCCCCCCAAACAACATTGCACTGTCTCCCATAACCCCTGAACTGTCCTCACCCGCCTTTGGCCTCATGCCCCTCACTGATCCTGGGCCTCTGGTGGTAGAGACGGCAATGAAGAGCTGCCAGTCTCTGATTGGTTAGAACAAAGAAAATGTACTTTCGGCCCTCCAAGCCTGTGCCGATCATGCTGCCTGTCTAACTTAAATCCTTCTACACTTCCAGGGTCCGTATGCCTCTATTCCCATCCTATTCATGTATTTGTCAAGATGCCCCTTAAACGTCACTATCGTCCCTGCTTCCACCACCTCCTCCGGCAGCGAGTTCCAGGCACCCACTACCCTCTGTGTAAAAAACTTGCCTCGTTCATCTCCTCTAAACCTTGCCCCTCGCACCTTAAACCTATGCCCCTTAGTAATTGACCCCTCTACCCCGGGGAAAAGCCTCTGACTATCCACTCTGTCTATGCCCCTCATAATTTTGAGACCTCTATCAGGTCGCTCCTCAACCTCCGTCATTCCAGTGAGAACAAACCGAGTTTATTCAACGTATCCTCATAGCTAATACCCTCCATACCAGGCAACATCCTGCAGAGGAGATTCACTAGGTTAATCCCAGAGCTGAAGGGTTTGGATTACGAGGAGAGGTTGAGGAGACTGGGACTGTACTCGTTGGAATTTAGAAGGATGAGGGGGGATCTTATAGAAACATATAAAATTAGGAATGGAATACATAGGATAGATGCGGGCAGGTTGTTTCCACTGGCGGGTGAAAGCAGAACGAGGGGGCATAGCCTCAAAATAAGGGGAAATAGATTTAGGACTGAGTTTAGGAGGAACTTCTTCACCCAAAGGGTTGTGAATCTATGCAATTCCTTGCCCAGTGAAGCAGTCGAGGCTTCTTCATTAAATGTTTTGAAGATAAAGATAGATAGTTTTTTGAAGAATAAAGGGATTAAGGGTTATGGTGTTCGGGCCGGAAAGTGGAGCTGAGTCCACAAAAGATCAGCCATGATCTCATTGAATGGCGGAGCAGGCTCGAGGGGCCAGGTGGCCTACTCCTGCTCCTAGTTCTTATGTTCTTATGTAAATCTCTTCTGCACCCTCTCTAAAGCCTCCACATCCTTCTAGTAATGCGGCGACCAGAATTGAACACTATACTCCAAATGTGGCCTAACTCAGGTTCTATACAGCTGCAACGTAACTTGCCAATTTTTATAGTCAATGCCCCGGCCAATGAAGGCAAGCATGCCGTATGCCTCCCTGACCACCTTCCCCACCTGCATTGCCACTTTCAGTGACCTGTGGACCTGTACTCCTAGATCTCTCTGACTGTCAATACTCTTGAGGGTTCTACCATTCACTGTATATTCCCTACCTGCATTAGAGCTTCCAAAATGCATTACCTCACATTTGTCCGGATTAAACTCCATCTGCCATCTCTCCGCCCAAGTCTCCAAACGATCTAAATCCTGCTGTATCCTCTGACAGTCCTCATCGCTATCGCAATTCCACCAACCTTTGTGTTGTCCGCAAACTTACTGATCATACCCGTTACATTTTCCTCCAAACCATTCACATATACTATAAACAGCAACGATCCCAGCACTGATCCCTACGGAACACCACTAGTCACAGCCCTCCAATCAGAAAAGCATCCTTCCACTGCTACCCTCTGCCTTCTATGACCGAGCCAGTTCTGTATCCATCTTGCCAGCTCACCCCTGATCCCGTGTGACTTCACTTTTGTACCAGTCTGCCATGATGGACCTTGTCAAAGGCTTTACTGTAGTCCATGTAAACAACATCCACCGCCCTCCCCTCATCAATCATCTTAGTCACTTCCTCAAAAAACCCGATCAAGTTAGTGACCTCCCCTTCACAAAACCATGCTGCCTCTCGCTACTATGTCCACTTCTATGTCCACTTATTTCCAATTGGGGTTAAACCCTGTCTCGAAGAATCCTCTCCAATAATTCCCTCCTATCACCGGCCTGTAATTACCTGGATTATCCTCACAGTTCTCAGGCGCGGTTTTGGGGTTTTTGTGTTGCCGCTGATGTATTTAATCCTGGTGGGGACATCACAGTGGCCACAGAATTGTTACAGGGCAGAAGGAGGCCATTCACCCCATTGTGCCTGGCCCGTCTCTCCAGATGAGCATCGTGACTTAGTGTCATTCCCCTGCCTTTTCCGTGTACCCCTGCACAATGTTTCTGTTCCAATGCCCTCTTGAAAGCTTCGGTTCACTTCCAATCTGTGCCCCTCTCGTTCTCGCTCCGTTTCCGAGCGGGAACAGTTTCTCCCCGTCCGCTCTCTCCAGCCCCCTCATGATTTTGAACATCTCGATCAAATCCCCTCTCAGCCTCCTTCCCTCCAAGGAGAACATTCCCAACCTCTCCAATCTATCCTCATGACTGAAGTTTCTCATCCCTGGAACCAGTCTTGTGAACCTCTCCTGCTCTCTCTCCAATGTGTTCACATCCTTCCTATAGTGAGGAGCCCGGAATTATGCACAATATTCCAGCTGAAATCTAACTAGTGTCTTGTATAAGTTCAGCATAACCTCCTCGCTCTTGTACTCTATGCCCCTGTTAATAAAGCTCAGAATGCTCTCTGTTTTATTAGCTGCTCACTCCACCTGTCCTGCCACTTTCAATGATCTATACACGGGTCCCTCTGCTCCTGCACCCCTTTAAGAATTTTACACCTTGTTTTATATTTTCTGCATGTTTTTCTTACCAAGATGCATCACTTCACACTCCTCCGCATTGAACTTTTTCTGTCACCTATCTGCCCTACTCCACCAACCGGTCCATGTCCTTTTGAAGACTGACACGGTCCTCCTCACAGTGCCTGGCTGGTAGGCGTTCCCTCGAGGAGCCGACATGGGCCCCTTGCTGGCTCCGCAACCACAGAGTGATCCTCGTCATCTGGATCACATTGTGTATCAGGACAATTCCCCAAAAAAGATAATTGGAAAGAGTATGAGAGAGAGCCGGAGAGATGGAGAGAGAGAGAGACAGGAGACAGAGAGAGAGAAAGAGATGGAGAGAGAGTGAAAGAGAGAAAGAGATGGGAGAGAGAGGGAAAATGAAAGAGAGAGAAAATTTGAGAAAGAGAGGGAGAGTAAAACACCAGAGCACTCTGCCAATTCCAAGTGGAAGAATAAACTTGCAATTCGATACTGTCGTTCTGGATGCTGAAATCGGGATGTTGCAAATCATTGCACAGCCAATGAATGTCTTTGAAAGTGTAGCCAGTTATTTTTATCTGTCAGGAATCTGTGGTGCTGAAGGCCACAGTAAAGATTAATAAAAAGCAATGGCCAGTTCATCTCTTGTGACGGTCTTGTTTGGAGGGATTGCCAAGATATTGGGACAGTCAATAGCAATCTCCTGTGCTTTCACTCTTTTAGAGGAAGCCAACAATAAGTGATCTTCAGGGAGGTTGAGTGATGATGTCTATGGCATGCTCAGCATGGAATAGCGCAATGTCAAACTTCCCAGACTGGTGTGCATAAGGATAGGCTAGGTCCTCATGAGCAGTTGCTACATGGATGTTCTTGCCCCCAGATACTGAGTGCCGGATATCGAGAGCTGTCTGATAAATAGCCACTGATTGACAAATATTATCTACGTTCAACAAGTAAAACCCATCGTCTAAGAGGGCATCAGAGTATTTGTGATATTTAGGGAATGTACAGAACGACGTTCAAAACAGTGACACAACCTTATCAGATACACCGTCAGATGTTCAAAGCAGTCAAAGCAGGCTGGCTTAGCACAGTGGGCTAAACAGAGCAATGCCAACAGCGCAGGTTCAATTCCCGTACCGGCCTCCCCGAACAGGCACCGGAATGTGGCAACTAGAGGCTTTTCACAGTAACTTCACTGAAGCCTACTTGTGACAATAAGCGATTATTATTATAACACAGGTTCAGCAAGCACACCGAGGTTGAGAAGGTCGACAAGGAAGATAAAGAAACCAGAGTGGCTGAATCTGTGATTGGACAATAAAATTTGTGAATTGTGTAAAGTACATTGTTGCTCATATGTATTGTTGACAGAAATATGTTTAAAAATCTCAAGGAAAGGGGATGTGATGATATGCAGTAACAGTGTATATAAAAGTGTATATAGCCTCCAAGCACTAGGTGTCATGCAAGAGGAGCAGGACACTGGAACCGGACAAAAGCAGTCTTGATCAGAGTTCCGGAAGCTGTTAGCAGCATGGTTGGAAGCTCAACAGATTGGTTGGCAATGGTTCAGTTTATCCACAGTTCATTCAACTTTAAATAACCATTCTTGAACGAGATGTTTTGTCGTACATTGATTAATTTATTATCACCGTACACGAACATAACATTAGCCACAGAGACAGCTACTGTTGATCGGAAAGCTCAGCAGCTCATTGCAAACACAAAACTGTCGAGAAGGCAGCTCACTACTCCTTTCCCAGAGGCATTACAGATCAGCAATCAGTACCAGCCTTCTGGTGGAGCCCACATTCCAACAATGAATTGAAGAGCCAGAGTGATGAAGCCAGGGCTTCTCAGCACCAACCAGCTGCAGGATCATTGCAAAATCTTTCCCAGGAGCACTTGTCTCATGAGGCTAACGTTGACCCATATAGCTTTGGAGGAGCCGCACTTTCTGCTAGTCGGATTTGTAAACCAAGATCCACATTACCAGCAGGTACCCGGATTTTACCAGGCTGTGCATTCCATCGGCACGACCACCATTTGCCACACATCACATGGGAGGTTAGTTTTGGCCTCTCCCATGTGTCTGATGCTCTGTCAGAAGCCACCCCTTCACGGCAGGGGTTATGTGCCCTACCGCTGGGGCGCAGCCACCTTACGCCTTCTCCACAAGGTTCTTGGATTTTCCTTTGTACCCGTGTTGTGCGGCTGCCTGCGCACACAGGGCATGCGGCCAGCTCCAGCTTCTTACACTGATTCTGCTGCGCTTTCATTGACTAACTCCCAATTTCCAGCTTCGACACGGTGACGTCCTCTGCCCAGTTTTCCCATTTCTTCCTTCAACAAAAGGCAGTGAAAGGGGCCAAGGTTCATGACATTCAAAGTTTGACGAGAACAAGCGAGACGGTTGAAGTCAAATCGGTCGTCTGAAGATGGATGTGACTGAATGTGGCCTTTCTAATTCGACATTGGTGCAGTTGATGTAGCCTATACGAACCTCAGTCAGGCTTTGGACAAGATCCCATATGGTCATGAAAGTAAGAGCCCATTGGATCCAGGGCAATTTGGCAAATTGGATCCAAAATTGGTTATGGATAGGGCGGGGAGTTGCCTAGGGAGTGCGCTGTTTCGCAGGGTTGGTGCAGAGTCGATGGGCTGAATGGCCTCCTTCTGCACTGTAGGGGTTCTATGGATTCTATGGTTTAGTGGTAGGAGGCAGAGGGTGTTGGTTGAAGGTTATTGTGTGACTAGAAGCCTGTGTACAGTGGTGTACCGTAGGGATCGGTGATGTTTGTCATGTACATGAATGATCTAGATGTGGGATATGATCAGTATGTTTGAAGATGACCCAAATATTGGTGGTGTGGTAAATAGTGATGAGGAAAGCCTTAGATTACAGGACGACATAGACAAAGAACAAAGAACAAAGAAAATTACAGCACAGGAACAGGCCCTTCGGCCCTCCCAGCCTGCGCCGATCCAGATCCTTTATCTAAACCTGTCGCCTATTTTCCAAGGATCTACTTCCCTCTGTTCCCCGCCTGTTCATATATCTGTCTAGATGCATCTTAAATGATGCTATCGTGCCCACCTCTACCACCTCCGCTGGCAAAGCGTTCCAGGCACCCACCACCCTCTGCGTAAAAAACTTTCCACGCACATCTCCCTTAAACTGTCCCCCTCTCACCTTGTAATTGACACCCCCACTCTTGGAAAAAGCTTGTTGCTATCCACCCTGTCCATACCTCTCATAATTTTGTAGACAGACTGGTCTCAGGGGCAGAACAGTGGCAAATGGAATTTAACCCTGAAAAATGTGAGCTGATGCATTTTGTGAGGACAACAAGGCAAAGGGGTTACATAATGAACGGTAGGTCCCTCAGAACTACAGAGGACCAGAGAGACCTTGGTGTGCATATCCATAGATCCCTGAAGGCAGCAGGACAGGTAGATAAGGTGGTTAAGAAGGCTTATGGTATACTTGCCTTTATTAGCCGAGGCATAGACACAAAGAGCAGGGACGTTAGAACATAGAACATAGAACATTACAGCGCAGTACAGACCCTTCGGCCCTCGATGTTGCGCCGACCTGTGAACCCACTCTAAAGCCCATCTACACTATTCCCTTATCATCCATATGTCTATCCAATGACCATTTGAATGCCCTTAGTGTTGGCGAGTCCACTACTGTTGCAGGCAGGGCATTCCACGCCCATACTACTCTCTGTGTAAAGAACCTACCTCTGACATCTGTCCTATATCTCCCCTCAATTTAAAGCTATGTCCCCTCGTGCTAGACATCACCATCCGAGGAAAAAGGCTCTCACTGTCCACCCTATCCAATCCTCTGATCATCTTGTATGCTGCAATTAAGTCACCTCTTAACCTTCTTCTCTCCAACGAAAACAGCCTCAAGTCCCTCAGCCTTTCCTCATAAGATCTTCCCTCCATACCAGGCAACATTCTGGTAAATCTCCTCTGCACCCTTTCCAATGCTTCCACATCCTTCCTATAATGCGGCGACCAGAATTGCACGCAATACTCCAAATGCGGCCGCACCAGAGTTTTGTACAGCTGCAACATGACCTCACGGCTCCGAAACTCAATCCCTCTCCCAATAAAAGCTAACACACCGTACGCCTTCTTAACAACCCTCTCAACGTTATGGTGGAGCTGTACAAAACGCTGGTTAGGCCAGTGTACTGCGAGAGCACTGTGTGCAGTTCTGGTCACCACACTATAGGAAGGATGTGATTGCAGTGGAGAGGGTGCAGAGGAGATTCACCAGGATGCTGCCTGGGTTGGAGCGTTCCAGCTGTGAAGAGAGGCTGGTTAGGCTGGGGCTGTTTCCTTGGAGCAGAGGAGGGGGACCTGATTGAGGTGAATACAATTATGAGGAGCATAGGTAGGGTGGAGAGGAAGGTTCTTTTTCCCTTAGTAGAGGGGGCAATAACTCGGGGGCATCGATTTAAGTCAATGGGCAGGAGATTTAGAGGGGATTTCATAGAATCATAGAATCCTTACAGTGCAGCAGGAGGCCATTCAGCCCATCGAGACTGCACTGATCCTTCGCAAGACCATACTACCTCGGCCCAATGTCCCACCCTTTCCCTGTAACCCCACCCAGCCTTTGGCTACTAAGGGGCAATTTATCACGGCCAATCCCCCTAACCTGCACATCTTTGGACTGTGGGAGGAAACCGGAGCACCCGGAGGAAACCCACGCAGACACGGGGAGAAGGTGGAGGCTTCGCGCAGACAGTGACCCGAGGCCGGGAATCGAACCTGGGACCCTGGAGCTGTGAGGCAGCAGTGCTGACCACTATGCCACCCTCGGAAAAGACTTTACGTGCAGAGGGCCGGTGGGAATCTGGAATTCGCTGCCCGAAAGGGTGGTGGGGGCGGGAACCCTCACAACAGTTTATGAAGGATTTAGACAAGCACTTGAAACACCACAGCACGCAAGGCAAGGGACCAGGTGCTGGAAAATGGGATTAGAATTGATAGGTGCTGGTCGCTGGTGCAGCCAGGATGGGCTGAAGGGCCTCCTTCTGTGCTGGAAAACTCCCTGACACTTAAAGGCTGTTGGATGTTGGGCTTTACAGTGAGATAGTTGTGCTAAACCTGTCATCTTTGGGTGCAGATGTACCTGCCCATCCTGCATTCTCCTGAGGGCATGGCGAGACACACAAACGTACGAAATGGGAGCAGAAGCAGGCCACTCGGCCCCTCGAGCCTGCTCGGCCATTCAATAAGGTTATGACTGATCTGTTTGAGTTTCTAATTACACATTCCCACCTACATGCAGCAACCTTCGAAACCCTTAACCAACAGGAATCTGCCTACCCCCAC
Source organism: Scyliorhinus torazame (assembly GCF_047496885.1). Classification (NCBI taxonomy): domain Eukaryota; kingdom Metazoa; phylum Chordata; class Chondrichthyes; order Carcharhiniformes; family Scyliorhinidae; genus Scyliorhinus; species Scyliorhinus torazame. The sequence goes on from NC_092715.1 coordinate 11,245,535, forward strand.
CTTAAAAAGTATTCAGTGACACCCCCCGCCCCCCCCACCTCCACCGCCTTCTGAGGCGGAGAGTTCAAAGGTCACACAACCCTCAGAAAATATTTCTCCTCATCCCGGTCCTAAAAGGGTGCCCCCGAATTTTAAAACAATGCCCCCTGCTCCTGGACTGGCCCACAAGAGCAAACATCCTGTTCACGTCCACTGAGGACCGTTCAGGATCTTATACGCTTCAATCTACAGTCACAGAGTCACGTGTCGCTCAATCAGGTAGCGTACCAATTTTTTATTCATTCAGTGGGATGTGGGGGTCGCTGCCCATGGAACCCGATGAGTTTGTGCAAGGTTGTCCACAGAGCTGCCATTGTGTGTCTATGCTGGGAGGGAGTGAATGTTGAATGTCTGTGGAAGGGGAGCAATCAAGCGGGGCTGCTTTGTCCTGGATGGTGTCGAGCTTCTTGAGTGTTGTTGGAGCCGCGCTCACCCAGGCAAGTGGAGAGTATTCCATCACATTCCTGACTTGTGCCTTGTAGATGATGGAAAGACTTTGGGTGTCAGGAGGTGAGTTACTCGCTGTAAGATCCCTAGCCTTTGACCTGCCCTGGTAGCCACAGTATTAATGTGGCTGGGTCCAGTTCAGTTTCTGATCAATGGTAACCCCCAGGGCGTTGATTGTGGGGATTCAGTGATGGTGATGCCGTTGAATGTCAAGGGGCGGTGGTTACATCCTCTCTTGTAGGAGCTGGTCATTGACTGGCACGTGTGTGGTGTGAATGTAACTTGCCACCCGGCTTACTCACTCTTCCAACTTCTTCCATCGGGCAGGAGATACAGGGGTGAAATTCTCCGGAAACGGCGCGATGTCTGCCGACTGGCGCCCAAAACGGCGCCAATCAGACGGGCATCGCGCCGCCCCAAAGGTGCGGAATGCTCCGCATCTTTGGGGGCCGAGCCCCAACATTGAGGGGCTAGGCCGACGCTGGAGGAATTTCCGCCCCGCCAGCTGGTGGAAACGGCCTTTGTTGCCCCGCCAGCTGGCGCGGAAATGACATCCCCGGGCAGCGCATGCGCGGGAGCGTCAGCGGCCGCTGACAGTTTCCCACGCATGCGCAGTGGAGGGAGTCTCTTCCGCCTCCGCCATGGTGGAGACCGTGGCGGAGGCGGAAGGGAAAGAGTGCCCCCAGGGCACAGGCCCGCCCGCGGATCGGTGGGCCCCGATCGCGGGCCAGGCCACCGTGGGGGCACCCCCCGGGGCCAGATCGGCCCGCACCCCCCCCAGGACCCCGGAGCCCACCCGCACCGCCTTGTCCCGCCGTTCAAAAGGTGGTTTAATCCACGCCGGCGGGACAGGCAATTTATCGGCGGGACTTCGGCCCATCCGGGCCGGAGAATCGAGCGGGGGGGCCCACCAACCGGCGCGGCCCGATTCCCGCCCCCGCCGAATATCCGGTGCCGGAGACTTGGACAACCGGCGGGGGCGGGATTCACGGCAGCCCCCGGCAATTCTCCAACCCGGCGGGGGGTCGGAGAATGACGCCCCAGAAGTCTGAGAACACACACAAACAGACTCAAAAACAGCTTCTTCCCCACTGTCACCAGACTCCTAAATGACCCTCTTATGGACTGACCTCATTAACACTACACCCTGTATGCTTCACCCGATGCCAGTGCTTATGTAGTTATATTGTATATGTTGTGTTGCCCTATTATGTATTTTCTTTTATTCCCTTTTCTTCCCATGTATTTAATGATCTGTTGAGCTGCTCGCAGAAAAATACTTTTCACTGTACCTCGGTACACGTGACAATAAACAAATCCAATACAATCCGATCCACTTGTCAGCCCGAGCCTGGATATTGACCAGGTCTTGCTGCATTTGGACAGGGGCTGCTTCAATATCTGAGGAGTCGCGAATGATGAAGCAGCCTGGTTGGTTGGGCCTAGGACACTACCCTGAGCAACTCCTGCTGTGATGTCCTGGAGCTGAGATGATTGACCTTCAACCACCATAACCATCTTCCTTTGTGCCGAGAATGACTCCAACCAGCGGAGAGTTTCCCCCCTGATTCCCACTGACTCCAGTTTAGCTCGGGCTCCTCGATGCCACACTCGGTCAAATGTTGCCTTGATGTCGAGGGCAGTCACTCTCACCTCACCTCTGGCATTCAGCTCTTTTGTCCACGTTTGAACCAAGGCTGGAGTGAGGTCAGGAGCTGAGTGGCCCTGGGCGGAAGCCAAACTGAGCGTCCGTGAGCAGGTTATTGCTGAGTAAGTGCCGCTTGATAGCTCTGTTGATGGCCCCTTCCATCACTTTGCTGATGATGGAGAGAAGACTGATAGGCCGGTAATTGGCTGGGTTGGATTTGTCCTGTTTCCTGTGTACAGGACACACCTGGGCAATTTTCCAGATTGCCGGGAAGATGCCAGTCTAATTTTCCTTGTTCTAGGGGATGAATTACAATATTGATTTCACACTTTCCTTTGGTGCGATTTGAACCCAGTCTCAGGATTGTCGTCGTCAGGTCATCGTCATGGTGACTTGCAGCAACCAAAGCAGGAGCTGGTGCAGTCAACTTTGATTTCGATGTGTGGAAAAAGAACAGCGTTTTTATGATGGACAATTCTGAGATTCGGAGGGAAGTAGCGATCACATTGAAGGAGGATTATGTCTGGTCCTATTTAATAAGTTCCTTATTTCTCTATAGTCTATAAACAGGAGGGGGATCTCTACACTCTCGACAGTGTGGAAGAGGCTGAGAAACAAGAGCAATTTAAAATAAATATTAGCTGAGGCAAAAGTGCATTTGGACCAGCCACACTCATTCTTTTCACCGACTAATCTTTATTCGTGTCCCAAGCAGGCTCACATTAACACTGCAATGAAGTTACTGTGAAAAGCCCCTAGTCGCCACACTCCGGCGCCTGTTCGGGTACACAGAGGGAGAATTCAGAATGTCCAATTCACCTTGTCTAATTGTCTCTGATTCTGTCCCTTTCTGTGTCCTCTCTGAATAAACCTGCTCAGCTCAGTTACCAATAGGGTGAGAAAGGCTCTTCCTGAGTGTCCACCTAGTAGGGGCTGGTTTAGCTCACGGGGCTAAATCGCTGGCTTTTAAAGCAGACCAAGGCAGGCCAGCAGCACGGTTCAATTCCCATCCCAGCCTCCCCGAACAGGTGCTGGAATGTGGCGACTAGGGGCTTTTCACAGTAACTTCATTTGAAGCCTACTCGTGACCATAAGCGATTTTCATTTTTCATTTTTCACCTTACATAGAAAATAGATCAGTACAGCACAGAACAGGCCCTTCGGCCCTCGATGTTGTGCCAAGCTTTGTCCGAAACCAAGATCAAGCTATCCCACTCCCTGTCATTCTGGTGTGCTCCATGTGCCTATCCAATAACCGCTTGAAAGTTCCTAAAGTGTCCGACTCCACTATCACAGCAGGCAGTCCATTCCACACCCTAACCACTCTCTGAGTAAAGAACCTACCTCGGACATCCCTCCTATATCTCCCACCCGAACCTTATAGTTATGCCCCCTTGTAACAGCTACATCCACCCGAGGAAATAGTCTCTGAACGTCCACTCTATCTATCCTCCTCATCATCTTATAAACCTCTATTAAGTCGCCTCTCATCCTCCTCCGCTCCAAAGACAAAAGCCCTAGCTCCCTCAATCTCTCCTGATTATCACGGCCTTGGGAGTTCAACAATTCGCCGGGTTTCGCTCCATCGCTCTGCAGCATAATCACGCTAATTTTAATTCAATCAGATTCTCTTCAAGGGAAAGCTAGCTCAAATCCGTGCACATTTCCACGGAACTTAATTCCTGAAACATCTTTGTTACTGTTCAGTCAGTGAAGGTGAAAAGTGTATCCCCTGTGGGGGGTGGAAGTTAGTGGGTGTGTGAACGTTAGCACTGACCCACAGCAACATGCTCGAATTCTGGCCGTCAGTATTTCTGATTCGTGTCTTTGTTGCTTTTCACACTTGGATTTGTCCTGGTTCGTTCATTGCTGAGAATTCAAATCTTTAATTACGTCCCAACATCTCAAGGGGATAGCAAAATGAAACACTGAGGGATAAGAAATGGTTATTTATCAAGTAAAACGTTACACTTTGGAATTGTCATGTCAGCTCTGTTAACTTTAGCCCAGTGAGATGAAGACTCCTCCGTTGTGCTGACAGGGCACAGAGCAACACCGAGCACCTGAACCATCTTCCGTCCCGTCACACGATGCGGGTTCGCGCACAGACCTGCAAAGGGTCGCTGGGAAGGTCACAGAGAGCTGGTCTGCCCAGCAGGTCCCAGCAGAATAACACAGCTCACCTGTCTTTTAAACCTTTGCCGCCATTTGCTCTATTTGTCTTTCGCTGACGATAAACAAACCAACATGCTGGGAAACACATTTCGGGACCTCATGGCTTCCCCAAATCAGCAACCAATGAACTGACAGCACAGTCGCATAAACAGCACCAAGACAAAGAACCAGACAACCGGCTGAGGAACTGTGGGTTGAAGGTTAAGTGAAGGCCTGAATGGCAACAAGTAACTCACCCCCTGACCCCCCCCAAAGCCTGTCCACCATCTACACGGCACAAGTCAGGAGTGTGGTGGAATACTCTCCACTTGCCTGGATGAGCGCAGCTCCAACAACACTCAAGAAGCTCGACACCATCCAGGACAAAGCAGCCCCGCTTGATTGCTCCCCTTCCACAAACATTCACTCCCTCCACCCCCGACGCACAGTAGCAGCCATGTGTACCATCGACAAGATGCACTGCAGGAACTCGCTGGTTAGCACTGCTACCTCACAGCTCCAGGGTCCCAGGTTCAATTCTGGCCTCGGGTCACTGTCTGTGTGGAGTCTGCATGTTCTCCCCGTGTCTGCGTGGGTTCCTCCGGCTTCCTCCCACAGTCCAAAGACGTGCAGGTTTGGTGGATTGGCCGTGCTAAATTGCCGTTAGTGTCCAAAAAGGTTAGGTGGGGTTACTGGGTTACGGGGATAGGTTGGAAGTGTGGGTTTAAATGGGGTGCTCTTTCCAAGGGCTGGTGCAGACTCGATGGGCCGAATGGCCTTCCTCTGCACTGTAAATTCTATGATTCTGAGGGGGTTTGATAGGGTGGAGGCTATGTTTGGCCTGTTTGTAGCCGATAACTCGGAAGCCAAAGAACAGGAGGAGGTGACCACAGCACAGTAAGGAAGGCGGGGAGGGTGGGGGGCCGGGGGTCAGGGAAACAGGGAACTCAACCAAGCTCAATAAGAGAAACATGAGGCACAAGGGGGGGGGGGGGGGGTCGGGGTGGACGATGCAACAACCTGAATCAAGGAGGGGAAGAGGAGAAGACAAAGAGAAAACCTGTGGGAGGAGAAACGCAGGCGAAGATCGGCACTGGAAATACCGCAAGGAGGAACAAGAAAGGGAACTGCGACGTGTGTGTGTAAATAGTGAAAGCGATAAGTGTGGAAATAGTTCCAGTTTTACTTTTTATTTTTATTTTGCTTTCTCTCTTTGTTTTTGTTTCATCTCCCAATGTTGGTTCATATTTATATCTGCTCTGTAAACCAGACACTCAATAAAAATGTTTATGAAAGAAGCAGTTGGATATCGGTCTTGGGCCGTAAGGGATCAAAGGCTGTGGGGGGGGAAGGCGGGAAGTGGCTATTGAGTTGGATGATCAGCCATGATCATAATGAATGGTGGAGCAGGCTCGATGGGCCGAATAGCCTCCACCTGCTCTTTCTGTGTTTCTACTGGAAAGAGCTTATCCTTATTTAAGCTGTTCATGCTTTTGAATATCTCTTGTCCAATCTGCGCTCAATCTACTGTGTTTGAAGGAGAATTGACCCCAGCTTCTCCATCGTACACTTGTCCCCAATCCACCTCTCAGCAAATTCTTTTTATCTTTTTTTATTCAGAATACCCAATTCATTTTTTCCAATTAAGGGGCAATTTAGCGCGGCCAATCCACCTACCCTGCACATCTTTGGGCTGTGGGGGCGAGACCCACGCAGACACGGGGAGAATGTGCAAACTCCACACGGACAGTGACCCGGGGCCGGGATCGAACCCGGGACCTCGGCGCCGTGAGGCAGCAGTGCTAACCGCTGCGCCACTGTGCTGCCAGCTCTCAGCAAATTATAACCTCCAAACTCGCAGTTTGTTTTTGATGCTGTGTGTGCACATTGGACGTGGAGGGGCATTATGAGGGATGTGAGACCTCCGCCCCCCCCCCCCCAGCTGATGGCGATTATGCACTGGATGGCGCATTAATTTTATTTGGGCCCTGATTGTCCATCTTGCCTTGGATCGAGGTTGCAGGAAAAACGTCAAGACCACCTGGTCAATCAGTCCACCCGCCAGACAGGCGGCAAACTAAATCCCAGTGACTTGCTTTTCAATTAATATAAATTGCTTCTTGATTGTCCTGTCCGAAATATCGCACAAAGGGCCCGATGATGTCGAGATTCGCGCCTGATGTCATTTCGCACAGTTGTACACATTTCCGGGTCAGTCACCGCACCCCCCCCACCCCCCCACCCCACCCCCACCCCACCGTTTTGGTGACAAGCCAGTGAATGGCATTTCGTTCAGCTCCCTCTCCAAACCCCCACTTTACCAGAGGAGGAATCACATTCTCAGCCAACTTCCTCCCAATCTTTCCTCCTTTCAACATTACACCTGCAGATGTCCCCGGCATGAACGGACTTACCATCAGAGGAGCAAACGGAGTCAATGAAAACCACAGCCAGCGAACACCAGGTGACCCAGAGCGCAGCCATAATTCAATCCAGGCTGACCTGCAAGTAGAAAGACATTTGAGGATTAACGTTAATGTTACACCGTCCCTGACTGGGAAATATATCGCCCTTTCCTTCACTGTCGCTGGGCCAAAATCCTGGAACGCACTCCCTAACAGCACAGGGGGTGTACCTACACCTCAGGGACTGCAGCGGTTCAAGATGACAGCTCACCAACGTCACCTCAAGTGTGGAGAGGTTTTTCTACCTGGCGAACCTCATGACTAAGGTCCATCATATTACCACCAACATACAGACATTTATCGATCGTTCAGCCACTGGACTTGCTGCAGGTACAGATCAATTCGTCATTTCCAATTCCTGTCAGGCTGAGACCCTATATAACATCTCACTGACAGTCTGGAGCAAAAATTAGCCTGGAACTCATATAATTACAGCTAATTTTACCAATTAAACACTGCCAGGACTGTGTCTCACCTACAGTGTCTTACAGAGTAAATCTAGTCTACACTGTCCCCATCAAACACTCCCAGGACAGGTACAGCACGGGGTTAGATACAGAGTAAAGCTCCCTTTACACTGTCCCCATCAAACACTCCCAGGACAGGTACAGCACGGGGTTAGATACAGAGTAAAGTTCCCTCTACACTGTCCCCATCAAACACTCCCAGGACAGGTACAGCACGGAGTTAGATACAGAGTAAAGCTCCCTTTACACTGTCCCCATCAAACACTCCCAGGACAGGTACAGCACGGGGTTAGATACAGAGTAAAGTTCCCTCTACACTGTCCCCATCAAACACTCCCAGGACAGGTACAGCACGGGGTTAGATACAGATTAAAGCTCTCTCTACACTGTCCCCATCAAACACTCCCAGGACAGGTACAGCACGGGGTTAGATACAGAGTAAAGCTCCCTCTACACTGTCCCCATCAAACACTCCCAGGCCAGGTACAGCACGGGGTTAGATACAGATTAAAGCTCCCTCTACACTGTCCCCATCAAACACTCCCAGGACTGGTACAGCACTGGGTTAGATACAGAGTAAAGCTCCCTCTACACTGTCCCCATCAAACACTCCCAGGACAGGTACAGCACGGGGTTAGATACAGAGTAAAGCTCCCTCTACACTGTCCCCATCAAACACTCCCAGGACAGGTACAGCACGGGGTTAGATACAGAGTAAAGCTCCCTCTACACTGTCCCCATCAAACACTCCCAGGACAGATACAGCACGGGGTTAGATACAGAGTAAATCTCCCTCTACACTGTCCCCATCAAACACTCCCAGGACAGGTACAGCACGGGGTTAGATACAGAGTAAAGCTCCCTCTACACTGTCCCCATCAAACACTCCCAGGACAGGTACAGCACTGGGTTAGATACAGAGTAAAGCTCCCTCTACACTGTCCCCATCAAACACTCCCAGGACAGGTACAGCACGGGGTTAGATACAGAGTAAAGCTCCCTCTACACTGTCCCCATCAAACACTCCCAGGACAGGTACAGCACGGGGTTAGATACAGAGTACAGCTCCCTCTACACTGTTTCCATCAAACACTCCCAGGACAGGCACAGCACGCGGTTAGATACAGAGTAAAGCTCCCTCTACACTGTCCCCATCAAACACTCCCAGGACAGGTACAGCACGGGGTTAGATACAGAGTAAAGCTCCCTCTACACTGTCCCCATCAAACACTCCCAGGACAGGGACAGCACGGGGTTAGATACAGAGTAAAGCTCCCTCTACACTATCCCCATCAAACACTCCCGGGACAGGTACAGCACGGGGTTAGATACAGAGTAAAGCTCCCTCTATTCTGTCCCCATCAAACACTCCCGGGACAGGTACAGCACGGGGTTAGATACAGAGTAAAGCTCCCCCTACACTGTCCCCATCAAACACTCCCAGGACAGGTACAGCACGGGGTTAGACACAGAGTAAAGCTCCCTCTACACTGTCCCCATCAAACACTCCCAGGACAGGTACAGCACGGGGTTAGATACAGAGTAAAGCTCCCTCTACACTGTCCCCATCAAACACTCCCAGGACAGGTACAGCACGGGGTTAGATACAGAGGAAAGCTCCCTCTACACTGTCCCCATCAAACACTCCCAGGACAGATACAGCACGGGGTTAGATACAGAGTAAATCTCCCTCTACACTGTCCCCATCAAACACTCCCAGGACAGGTACAGCACGGGGTTAGATACAGAGCAAAACTCATACACTATCTCAATAAAATACCTTGGGCGGGATTCTCTGAGCCGGAATCGCGCTCGGCGCGGGAGCGGAGAATTGGACGTCAGACCCGCGATCGGGTCCGACGCTGTCCCGCGATTCTCCGCGTACCGGAAAATCGCTGCCAATCGGGCGTGCGCGGTCGACACAGCAGCGGTCGGGGGCCAATGAATGAGCCCCCCCCCCGTGGTGATTCACCGTTGGCAGCTGGCCGAGTTCCCACCAGCGTGTTTCTAACATGGTTCCATCCGGCGGGCACTCGGAGTGGCGGCTGCGGACATCGGGGGGCCCTCCAGGACGGCCAGGCTCGCGATCGGGAGCCACCAATCGGCGGACGCGCGCCATCTGGTGGGGGGCCTATATTGTTTAGGCAGGCCCGCTGTGCACGGACCCGCGGCAGGAAGTGCACGGCCTGTATCGGCAGCCGGAGCTGCGAGGAGCCGAGCGCTGCTAGCCCCCTTCAAAACAGAGAATCGCTCTGGATTTTCTCCAGGAAGCCCAGAGTGATTCGTGCCCGATTTCCCGCGGGCGTGGGGTCGTAGCCCCATTTTCAGAGAATTTCACCCCGTAACTCAAAGCTCAGCTGAAGAATCTTCCCCCCAAATATGTCCTTCCCAACCATCTATCTTTCCAAGACAGCGGGTATAATGCCTCGTCTTTCACTTCCTCCCTCGCTGTCCCGTTGCAGTCCCTGCCGCAGTGAGGCAGCAGTGCTAACCAGTCCTCCCAAGTTACTCAGCAATAAAGGAAAGCTGTTACTGCTCCAAGTCGCGAGGAGCTGTGCCCTGGAAAGTAAGTGGCACGGGCTTCGTGCCACTGCCACCTTTGCCCTTTACCTCGGCAGCAGAGATTATACATTCAGAAAGTGTTTTGGTGAGTCGCTACCCTCTTGTAGATGATACACACTCTTACCACTGAATGTCGGTGGTGGAGGCAGTGAATGATTGAGAAGCAATAGATCATTCAGCACCTCGAGCCTGATCCACCAATCAACAACATAATGGTGCATCTTCGACCCCAAATTTCACTATCCCAACTGATCCCCGTTATCCTTGATCTCCATCGAGTTAAAGTTGGTGGACCGGGTGCTGGATGGTGTTGAGCTTCCTGAGTGTTGTTGGAGCTGCGCTCATCCAGGCAAGTGGAGAGTTTTCCATCACACTCCTGACTTGTGCCTTGTAGATGGTGGACAGGCTTTGGGGGGGTCAGGAGGTGAGTTACTCGCTCGAGAAGCCACAATATTTATAAGGCTTGTCCAGTTTAACTGATCGTCAATGGTAACTGCCCAAACAGTGGGATGTTCAGTGATGTTAATGCTGTTGAATGTGCTGCGGGAATTGTTGGCCATTTGGCCCCTCGGTCCTGCTCTGCCGTTCAGTATGATCACGGCAATCTGACTGTCACTTTAACTGCACTTTCCTGCCTGTTACCCCACTCCTCTATCGAGCAGACAATCTCCCAAGCTCTGCCTTGACTATTATCAATGACCCAGACTCCACTGCTCTGCGGGGAGAGACTAACAATCATCATCATCATCATCATAGAATTTACAGTCCTCTGAAAGAAGATCCATGCTCACCGTAGGATTGGGAAAATTCCGCCCCACATTTCCACTCACAGGATATAGAACATACAGTGCAGAAGGAGGCCATTCGGCCCATCGAGTCTGCACCAACCCAGTTAAGCCCTCACTTCCACCCTATCCCCGTAACCCAATTACCCCTCCTAGCCTTTTTGGTCACTAAAGGCAATTTAGCGTGGCCAATCCACCTAACCTGCACATCTTTGGACTGTGGGAGGAAACCGGAGCACCCGGAGGAAACCCACGCCCACACGGGGAGGACGTGCAGACTCCGCACAGACAGCGACCCAAGCCGGAATCGAACCTGGGACCCTGGCGCTGTGAAGCCACAGTGCCAGCCACTTGTGCTACCCTGCTGCCCACGGGCAACTGGGATCACCGATTTCCCTGTTCTCACTCTTGTGCAAAGTTCCATGGGAGCGAGGAGCAGAAATATGGGCTAATGTACCCCCAAAAGCTGCAAACAGCACTTCAGACACAACTAGGCTGGCCAGAATACAAATAATATGATCAATACAAACTTCTCAGTGCATTCACCCCACACTCAAACAACAGCAGATAGAGCACCTCCTCATCCCCCAGCAACTCCACACAAACTGCAGGCGATGAACCTCATTCCCCCCCCCCCCCTTCCTGCCCCAGTATCAACCCACCGCACTTTAGTTATTAGGAATAAAGTTAGGGCCTGCCAACCAATTTGGAAAACTCCTCGACCTTACAACAGCTGACTTAAATTTTTCCACTCCATCTAAATCAGGCACAAAGCATTCTGTAAACACAGCGTGTAAACACCCAGCTGAACTTATCCATACAGGCAACACGTACAGCTTAGCCCAGTCTCCCAGCTTCACACACAGCTGACAAACTCACACACGCTCTGGCTATCTCTCTCACACACACACTCGCTCTCTCACACACTTTCTTATACTCACACTGAATGCAGCCGGTTAAACTCCATTATCGTGCAAATTCAATGTGATAAATTGATGCCTTAGTTTAACTGTCACCATTTGCAATTCCCATTTAACTCACATTCTTTCCACTGGGCGTTCCGAGTTAAATTCCTCCACAGTCTCAAACTGAAGTTTGGCATTAACTGTTCCCTGGTGCAATATCCATGGGAACATCTCTACCAATCAGTGTCCACCTGCCAACCAATTTTGTGTGTGAGTCATACCCCCTTGGAAATGCACATTCACACCCCCAGACACAGATGTATGCATTCACACGTCAGACGCAGGCACACACATTCACACGCTCAGACACAGGCATACACATTCACACCCCAGACACAGGCATACACATTCACACCCCCAGACACAGGCATACACATTCACACCCTCAGACACAGGCATACACATTCACACGCTCAGACACAGGCATACACATTCACACCCCCAGACACAGGCATACACATTCACACGCTCAGACACAGGCATACACATTCACACCCTCAGACACAGGCATACACATTCACACGTCAGACACAGGCATACACATTCACACCCCCTGACACAGGCATACACATTCACACGTCAGACACAGGCATACACATTCACACCCTCAGACACAGGCATACACATTCACACGTCAGACACAGGCATACACATTCACACCCCCTGACACAGGCATACACATTCACACCACCCAGACACAGGCATACACATTCACACCAACCATACACAGGCATACACATTCACACGTCAGACACAGGCATACACATTCACACGTCAGACACAGGCATACACATTCACACCCTCAGACACAGGCATACACATTCACACCCTCAGACACAGGCATACACATTCACACCCTCAGACACAGGCGTACACATTCACACCCTCAGACACAGGCGTGCACATTCACACCCCCAGACACAGGCATACACATTCACACCCCAGACACAGGCATACACAGTCACACCCTCAGACACAGGCATACACATTCACACGTCAGACACAGGCATACACATTCACACCCCCAGACACAGGCATACACATTCACACGCTCAGACACAGGCATACACATTCACACCCTCAGACACAGGCATACACATTCACACATCAGACACAGGCATACACACTCACACCCCCTGACACAGGCATACACATTCACACATCAGACACAGGCATACACATTCACACCCTCAGACACATTCACACGTCAGACACAGGCATACACATTCACACCCCCTGACACAGGCATACACATTCACACCACCCAGACACAGGCATACACAATCACACCACCCTGACACAGGCATACACATTCACACGTCAGACACAGGCATACACATTCACACCCTCAGACACAGGCATACACATTCACACCCTCAGACACAGGCATACACATTCACACCCTCAGACACAGGCGTACACATTCACACCCTCAGACACAGGCGTGCACATTCACACCCCCAGACACAGGCATACACATTCACACCCCAGACACAGGCATACACATTCACACCCCCAGACACAGGCATACACATTCACACCCCCAGACACAGGCATACACATTCACACCCTCAGACACAGGCATACACATTCACACCCCCAGACACAGGCATACACATTCACACCCCAGACACAGGCATACACATTCACACCCCCAGACACAGGCATACACATTCACACCCTCAGACACAGGCATACACATTCACACGTCAGACACAGGCATACACATTCACACCCTCAGACACAGGCATACACATTCACACCCTCAGACACAGGCGTGCACATTCACACGCTCAGACACAGGCATACACATTCACACCCTCAGACACAGGCATACACATTCACACGTCAGACACAGGCATACACATTCACACCCTCAGACACAGGCATACACATTCACACCCTCAGACACAGGCATGCACATTCACACCCCCAGACACAGGCATACACATTCACACCCCAGACACAGGCATACACATTCACACCCCCAGACAGAGGCATACACATTCACACCCTCAGACACAGGCGTACACATTCACACGCTCAGACACAGGCATACACATTCACACGTCAGACACAGGCATACACATTCACACCCTCAGACACAGGCATACACATTCACACCACCCAGACACAGGCATACACATTCACACCACCCAGACACAGGCATACACATTCACACCACCCACAGGCATACACATTCACACGTCAGACACAGGCATACATATTCACACGCTCAGACACAGGCGTGCACATTCACACCCCCAGACACAGGCATACACATTCACAACCTCAGACACAGGCATACACATTCACACCCTCAGACACAGGCATACACATTCACACCCTCAGACACAGGCATACACATTCACACGTCAGACACAGGCATACACATTCACACCCTCAGACACAGGCATACACATTCACACCCCCAGACACAGGCATACACATTCACAACCTCAGACACAGGCATACACATTCACACGCTCAGACACAGGCATACACATTCACACCCCCAGACACAGGCATACACATTCACAACCTCAGACACAGGCATACACATTCACACGCTCAGACACAGGCATACACATTCACACCCCCAGACACAGATGTACACTTTCACACGTCAGACACAGGCGTATACATTCACCCCTCCAGACACAGGCGTATACATTCACCCCTCCAGGCACTGGCATATACATTCACCCCCCCCCCCAGACACAGGCGCACAGCACCAAACGTGTCATGGTGACCCAGCACTGGTACCGGAGAGTTACACTGAATGAAATGAAAGTCGCTTATTGTCACAAGTAGGCTTCAAATGAAGTTACTGTGAAAAGCCCCTAGTCGCCACATTCTGGCGCATGTTCGGGGAGGCTGGTACGGGCATTGAACTGTGCTGCTGGCCTGCCTTGGTCTGCTTTCAAAGCCAGCGATTTACCCCTGTGCTAAACAGCCGCTGTAGGTGTAGCTTTCTCTAATTTTTTTAAATGTTGGCCGAAGTCCCAATGACTGGTGGATCATAGCAAACACCAGGTCCCTCTTCCCCTGCCCAAAACAGGCAAAGGACTGGCCATTCCTAACCAGCCCGTGTTGGCAAAACTCAAAACATAGTATACAACATTCACAGATATCCAACAGTGCAGAAGGAGGCCATTCACACATTCATGCCCTCAGACGCAGACGTACACATGGGCGGCACGGTAACACAGTGGTTAGCACAGTTTGCCTCACAACGCTAGGGTCCCACGTTCGATTCACGGCTTGGGTCACTGTCTGTGCGGAGTCTGCACGTCCTCCCCGTGTGTGCGTGGGTTTCCTCCGGGTGCTCCGGTTTCCTCCCACAGTCCAAAGATGTGCAGGTTAGGTGCACAAGCTAAATTGCTCTTAGTGTCCAATAAGGTTAAATGGGGTTACTGGGTTACGGAGATAGGGTGGAGGCGTTGGCTTAAGTAGGATGCTCTTTCCAAGGGCCGGCGCAGACTCAATGGGCCGAATGGCCTCCTTCTGCACTGTAAATTCTATGATTCGGCCCATCGAGTGCACCAAACCTCCGAAAGAGCACCCTACCTAGGCTCACACCCCTGTCTTATCCTACAACCCTTTAACCTAACCTACACATCTTTTTTGGACACCAAAGGGCAATTGATCTTGGCAGACCCAGGTCCACTGGATTACGTGTCCATTGACAGTATCACTGCACCATTGCCTGCCCATGAAGGTAACATTTACATTTATTTATATTTAATCTGGATTCCACTACTACCAGTGTTACATCTCAAAAAACATAATCAGAACTTTAAACTGTGGATCCATTAGCATCCCATAATATTCTGATCTGTATTTAGCATTCTCAGTCAGTACAAGTTGTTAATCTCCTGTTGTTTTACCAGTGTTGTGCTAACCTTAGTCCTTCATTTTACTTTTTAATTTAAAAAAATCTTTACACAACAGATGTGTCACTTTCCTGGATTCAGGAGCTATACGAATTTGCGGCTCCTTCGGAACACTGGCTATGCTGTTTACACAGAGCGATGCCAGACAAGTATTTGATTTATTACCATATTGGCTTACGTTTAACAGCTGAACCCAGACCAGCTCAACTCTCCCAAAGTCAAACTCGGCATAAAGCCGTTCTGTATTGGGGAGCTGCTCTCAAACGCAGCACAATTCGATACAAGTTAAACACACGCCTGAGCCTCTCCCTCCATACCCGCTCCTCACTGGCATGGATGCTGCCCGAAAGGAAGGCTTACATTTCTACTTCACGTTTCACAGTGTTGGCTCCTTCTTGTGTCCCGCAGGAACAGCTCCGCCTGGACTTGGCTAGAAAGCTCTCGAATCTCACTTCTCATTGCCACCAGCTCCGACCACAACCATTCGAAGGGAAACGTGCAATGCAATTAAGGATAACACCATCCCGCTACAGACTGAATAGACCACAAGAACCCAATTCTCAACTTTACAAAACTCAGAAATAGTATGTAAATAAGTGGGCATTTAAATAACTCAACCTGACAACATATGGGCGGGATTGTTTGTATCACTACCGCTAGGTGCAAACTCCACACAGACAGTGACCCGGGACCGGGATCGAACCCGGGTCCTCAGCGCCGTGAGGCAGCAGTGCTAACCATTGCGCCACCGTGCCACCCCAGAATTTAGGGACTTTAATATAAACCGTAGAGTGCCGTAGACCTCGCGTTCTTATTCTGTAAATACTGAAATAATTTTTGGACTGAAATGTTCATAATTGTGCAATCCTCTTGTTATTCCAGACTTCCGTATTGTTTTGACGATTGGCTATAACTATGTGATGAATTATTTGTTTTCTTTATTTCGTTATCACAATGCAATGCCAGTCACCATGATGATTTTTCAATCGACCAATTATTGATCCAATTATAATCCATAGGAATGAGGGGCAGAATTCGGCCATTCAGCCCCTCGTGCCTGCTCCGCCACTAAATCAGATCATTGATCTCTTCCTGGGGCGAGATTCTCCGGCCCCTCGCCGGGTCGGAGAATCGCCGGGGGCTGGCGTGAATCCCGCCCCCGCCGGTTGCCGAATTCTCCGGCACCGGATATTCGGCGGGGGCGGGAATTGTGCCGCGCCGGTTGGCGGGCCCCCCCCCCTGCGATTCTCCGGCCCGGATGGGCCGAAGTCCCGCTGCTAGAATGCCTGTCCCGCCGGCGTAGATTGAACCACCTACCTTACCGGCGGGACAAGGCGGCGCGGGCGGGACTCCGGGGTCCTGGGGGGCCCCGGGGAGTGCCCCCATGGTGACCAGGCCCGCGATCGGGGCCCACCGATCCGCGGGCGGGCCTGTGCCGTGGGGGCACTCTTTTCTTCCGCCTTCGCCACGGTCTCCACCATGGCGGAGGTGGAAGAGACTCCCTCCACTGCGCATGCGCGGGGATGCCGTGAGCGGCCGCTAACGCTCCCGCACATACGCCGCCCGGAGATGTCATTTCCGCGCCAGCTGGCGGGGCACTAAAGGCCTTTTCCGCCAGCTGGCGGGGCGGAAATTAGTCCGACGCGGGCCTAGCCCCTCAAGGTTAGGGCTCGGCCCCCCAAGATGCGGAGGATTCCGCACCTTTGGGGCGACGCGATGCCCGACTGATTTGCGCCATTTTTGGCACCGGTCGGCAGACATCGCGCCGATACAGGAGAATTTCGCCCCTGGTCTCTAATCCACCTCCCCACCTGTTCCCTATATCACTTTAACCCGCTTTTTAACTCAGAAATATATCTATCTCCTTCTTGAAACCATTTAATGACTCAGGTTCCACCGCACTATGGGGCAGCGAGTTCCACACATTCACCACCCTCTGTGAGAAGTAGTTCCTCCTCATCTCAGTTCTAAATCTACCGCCTCTCAGCCTATATCCGTGACCTCTCGTTCTAGAAATGCGGTTCGTGTATCTTGTCACAATTCAGACGGAGATTTCCTGCACGTGTGTTCTGGCTCCATGGATGGCACTTCCCTTCCCAAAGTGGCTTCCTGCCCAAGCGCTGGCGATACAACACCTGCATCGCACTGGCTGGGTCCCGGAAACCCCCTCGAGGTCCAAACTGAGATTGTTTCGATAGACTTTGCTGTGCTCATCGCTGCTCACGGTACAGTCTCCTTTACATTGGGCAGATCAGCGGAACTCTGCTCACCGCTGTTGATTCTGAGCTTCCAGTTTCCTCGCCCCAATACACTGCCCCCTGTGCCGTTCAGTGCCATCCCCTCTGTCATCTGGTCACTCCTGCCTCCCACCCAATCGCAGAGCTTCCCTTTCCTCTCCTCCCACCCTGCCTCTGCACTTGCTGAAAACCTATCATCGCAGGAAGAGTTTCCAATCCCGAGGAAAGGTCATCAACATTTCTCGGCCTCCGCAGATGGTGCCGGAGCTGCTGGGGATTTTCCACCGTGATGTCAGATTTACAGCATGCTCGGTATTTTGCTCGAGCTGGTAGGGAATGCAGCAGACTAGCTGTGCACAGCAGGATCCCACAAACAAAATTGACGATGGCGATCAGATTTGTTGTAGCAAGTTAGGGAATGAATACACAACTCACTGAGTCGCCACTGGCATTTAGAAACTCTCGGTGGATTCATAAAGTGGAGCTTGGCTGCACCCATATACCTGGCAGTCACAAAGGTACATCATCGCATTGCCCATCCTCTTCCCGTGCCTCCATTAGAAACTCCATGAGGATGCCTTTCCAGACCCAGTTCACCAGCCTCCAATTCTTCCCTGGGAATGAGAATTTCTGCCGTCTGGCATCTGATGTGTTTTCCAGGACCTTCCTCAGCAAGAGTGGGTCCAACTGCTCACCCAGACATTCAGCTTTGCTTTGCTGTAAGGTAGGTCTCGAAAACCCCCACGGCTGAAACCCCTCCATCAATAACTGGACAAAGTCACAACATCGAGGGCCGAAGGGCCTGTTCTGTGCTGTACTGCTCTATGTTCTATGTTCTAAAGTCATCCCACACACCAGCAGTACAACCTCACTGCAGCTCATCTCCACTCTCCCTGCATCAGAGATGTGCTTCCTTTGCTAACTCCTTAACTTCTTTAACCTCACCCCCACTCCGCGACCCCCTCCCCCCCCCCACCTCCCCCGTCCCAAAAACAAAAATCAATTTAAAGACTGGAACAATCTTCCACAAACCTCAAATCTCCATGCCCTCTCAAGGATTCATTTAAGGAAAATGTGTTGAACTTTTCCAATTGACGTGACCATCGACTGCATTTCATTCTGCACCTCCTGTGAAACTTTGCTGATGGGAGACGGCGCTGAGAAACCTTAGCTAACACCAGGGAGATTGCTCACAGCATTTTAAAATAACCTTGGAGTTCTTAATTAGCCAGAGTCAGGGCACATCCTGCAGTGGGTGGAAGTTAGTTTGCAAACTCCCGAGATTGCCCCGAGCTTATTTTAAGGCGGTTTCTTGCAATAGAGCAAAACAGAAACTTTTGTTTCGTCTGCACTGAATTCTAGACTCATGCAAAGGGTGTACGAAGAATAAACCTTTGGATTTCAGTTGTTGGACTTTCACACTTGTTCATATTCAACGCAGATACCTTTTACGTAAGCTAAACTGGACCCATCCATGTGTGCAGACTCAGTTTTTTAATATTGCCCCATCACTGACTGGTCCAGAGTAAACATAAAGCTCATGGTCACCCTCAGCTAATCCTCAACATTCCGATGGATTTAGTTAAGAATCACTACAGTGCAGGAGGAGGCCATTCAGCCCATCGAGTCTGCACCGACCCTCCGAAAGGGCACCCCACCCAGGTCCAGCTAACCTACCAAACCACCTAACCGGCACGTCTTTGGACTGTGGGAGGAAACCGGAGCACCCGGAGGAAACCCACGCACACACGGGGAGGACGTGCAGACTCCGCACAGACAGTGACCCGAGGCCGGAATCGAACCCGGTCCCTGGAGCTGTGAGGCAGCAGTGCTAACCACTGTGCCATCGGACAAACAATCTTGTTACTGATGAAACTAAAATCCTGGATGTCAAGATACTGTACGCATTGTTAATGAACAGCCAGGAGGAGTTTTCATGCAATGCTAACAAGATCATTGCCAGATGCTGCAGGGTGAGGTCATGTACAAATTGCGGAGTTACCCCTGTAATGTTGCTAATATTGTCCTCAGCTCCCTCCCCCGATTGTTTCCAAGACCCGTTGCTGCCCAGAACTATCACAAAACACTGACTATCCATTAATCAGCTTTTGCAGAACAGCTAAACTATGCAACGGGCTAAACAGAGCTGGCCACATCCAGCCAATGATGTCGAAGTACTTGATTCTGCATTTTTATTGCTGCATTGGTGCTACAGGCTCCCTGTACCCCGTGACAACACTGAGTAGCAGTGAACTCGCCAAGGCCAGAGGCTCAATAAGTCTTCGATCTTGGTCTCCAGATCGCTCTTTCACACACCGAGAGGGGCGCTGGGACTGGGTGTTTTTCACGCACCTGCCTGGCTAGTTTATCAGCAAAGTAACAGAAATCATTCTAGAGCCATCACCCTGTACCTACTCCCAAACAATCACCTCGCCACAGGTACTGCCCAGTTCCCCACCTCATCACATCCAGAACTCAAACATGGACACACGGTCTAGAAGACAATCAGGAGGCTAACATGGGTGCCCTGAACATCAAGATCACAGAACTTTCACACTTGACCCAAAGAAAGATGATAAATAGCAGCAGGTGTTTGGGAACCATCAGACTCTCAGGCAACGAGCCATCATCTGGAACGAGAGAAGGTCAACCCTCAGAGAGCCCAGTCCAGTCAATCCCATTCCATGAGAAACTGAACTGGAGCTATCAGGTCAATAGTGAGACAGATGGTCGGCACTTTCACTGACCGATTGCAAAGCTTCCCCACCATCTGTAAGTCTCAAGTCAGGAGTGGGGTAGAATATTTTTCACAGTAGTTTGGGTACATTCCAACATACAAAAGCTTCAACATCACCAAGAATACAACAGATCTGCACTTCTGTCTCTGGCCAGACAGTCCTTGCTCATGGTCAACCTAATGCATAGGTGGAGAAGGACGATCTGTCCAGCGATTCTTCCTCCTGCTAGCCCCCGACTGGCTAAGTTTAACTTCAAATTTGTTCAACAGAACTGAAATTCAGTTGTGGTCTGACAGGGGACGCCTTTGCAATTGGACCTTTAAAGATTATTCCTTTCCACTACAACAGGGCAGAACATCCCCAGTACCTTCTGTTTCCAGATAGTGTGAAATGGAGGAATCAAGAAATGGCAACAAAATCATTTTAAAAGAGGCAATTTGTTTCCAAAGTTCCAGCAAACTTGCTTTAATTTAAACAGCGCTGGGTAAGGGGAACAGAGCCATCATGTTTGCAGCAGTATTGAGCAAGCTGTGAAGGAGGCTAAAAGCTAGTTTGTTTGCTGATTTATGCAGGAATGTAATGAATGAGTCATTGCTACCTCGGAAGGTGTCAAAGGGTTCATACACACATGTACTTTAATAAAAACAAGAAAGAAACCCAGGTACATTTAAAGGAACACCTCGTTCAGCCTCTCCCATTTTGCTCAGTGTTGTCACAATGTTGGTCGATCGCCCTTCTCTATCCCTCTTCCAATCCCACTGCATTTAACTCTTGTCTCTCTCTCTCCGCACATAGAATCATAGAAGTTTACAGCATGGAAACAGGCCCTTCGGCCCAACCAGTCCATGCCGCCCAGTTTTTACCATTAAGCTAGTCCCAGTTGCCCGCACTTGGCCCATAACCCTCTATACCCATCTTACCCATGTAACTATCTAAATGCTTTTTAAAAGACACAATTGTACCCGCCTCTACTACTACCTCTGGCAGCCCATTCCAGACACTCACTACCCTCTGAGTGAAGAAATTGCCCCTCTGGGCCCTTCTGAATCTCTCCCCTCTCACCTTAAACCTATGCCCTCTAGTTTTAGACTCCCCTACCTTTGAGAAAAGATGTTGACTATCTACCTTATCTATGCCCCTCATTATTTTATAGACCTCTATAAGATCACCCCTAAGCCTCCTACGCTCCAGGGAAAAAAGTCCCAGTCTATCCAGCCTCTCCTTATAACTCAAACCATCAAGTCCCGGCAACATCCTAGTAAATCTTTTCTGCACTCTTTCCAGTTTAATAATATCCTTTCTATAATAGGGTGACCAGAACTGCACACAGTATTCCAAGTGTGGCCGTACCAATGTCTTGTACAACTTCAACAAGACGTCCCAACTCCTGTATTCAATGTTCTGACCTTTGAAACCAAGCATGCCGAATGCCTTCTTCACCACCCTGTCCACCTGCGACTCCACCTTCAAGGAGCTATGAACCTGTACCCCTAGATCTCTTTGTTCTATAACTCTCCCCAACGCCATACCATTAACTGAGTAGCTCCTGGCCTGATTCGATCTGCCAAAATGCATCACCTCACATTTATCTAAATTAAACTCCATCTGCCATTCGTCGGCCCACTGGCCTAATTGATCAAGACATCTATCCACCTGGCCTTGGACCTTCCTCTTCTCATTCTGTACAGCAGTCCATTGTGATGATATGCGTGAAGCAGGTTTGTACACAATGTTATACACGACCTCCAACCACTAGGTGACAGTGTAAACCCACCACATGACCCTGTAGTCTGGGAGTTGGGTGTCGGTCATGTTGGAGGATAGACGTATTTTGCAGTAGCTCTATAATAGTGTTGGTACTTTATTATTTTATTTATCCTGGTTATCTTTACCACACAGTTATTTCATAATAAATTAATTATACGAGATGTTCTGCAGTTCATCATTCACTTTGGCCAGTCTACAGGACATGACATCCACCTCCATTACTCCCCTCACCTCTCCATCTCCGTCTTCATCTCTCTCTCTCTTTCTCTCTCTCTCTCTCTTTGTCTCTCTGTCTCTCTCTCTCTCTCTGTCTGCCTCTCTCTCTGTCTGCCTCTCTCTCTGTCTCTCTCTCTCTCCGCAACACATGGCCAGAACCAATTCAATCTCTTCTGAGCTACTTCCTTCGATGCTCCCACAATTTCCACTGACCTCCTGATGTGCTACTTCCTGATTCTGCCCTTTCCCATCACACCACACATCCATCTCAGCAACCGAATCTCATTCGTATCCAGCCATTGTTCCTCCCTTCTTGATATTACCCAGGTTTATGTTCTATGGGCTACACGGTAGCATAGTGGTTAGCACAATTGCTTCACAGCTCCAGGGTCCCAGGTTCGATTCCCGGCTTGGGTCACTGTCTGTGCGGAGTCTGCACATCCTCCCCGTGTCTGCGTGGGTTTCCTCCGGGTGCTCCGGTTCCCTCCCACAGTCCAAAGATGTGCAGGTTAGGTGGATTGGCCATGCTAAATTGCCCTTAGTGTCCAAAAGTGCCCTTAGTGTTGGGTGGGGTTACTGGGTTATGGGGATAGGGTGGAGGTGTGGGCTTGGGTAGGGTGCTCTTTCAAAGAGCCGGTGCAGACTCGATGGGCCGAATGGCCTCCTTCTGCACTGTAAATTCTATGATTCTATGAAATCCTAAACAACAACGCTCATCTCACACTGCCTTATCGGCCAAATAATTCAAAAACAAGGCAGATGGAATATAATGTAGGAAAAGGTGAAATTCTGCACTTTGGTAGGAAGAACAAAGGAGCTGAATATTACTTAAATGGAGAGAGACTGCAGAAAGTTACAGCACGGAGGGATTTGGGGTCCTCGTGTATAAATCACACAAAGCTAGCAGCAAGTTCAGCGGGAAATTGGGAAGGCAAATGGAAGGCTGGCCTTTATTTCAAATTGGATTCAATAAATTTCTGGTTTGTAATGATCGCATTGGAGTTCCACTGGTGGGAGGCGGGAGAGAAGGGCGTTAGCAGGGGAAGAGGCTGTAAGCAGCGAGAACTGTTGGTTATGAAGGCTTCCAGTTCAGTCTGTTTTGGGCGTAATGTACTACTTCCAATCATTTGATTGTTCATTCAAAAGTTTCTAATAATAATCTTTATTGTCACAAGTAGGCTTACGTTAACACTGCAATGAAGTTACTGTGAAAAGCCTCTTGTCGCCACACTCCGGCGCCTGTTCGGGTACACAGAGGGGGAATTCTGAATGTCCAATTCACCTAACAGCACGTCTTTCGGGACTTGTGGGAGGAAACCGGAGCACCCGGAGGAAACCCACGCAGACATAGAACATAGAAAAATACAGCACAGAACAGGCCCTTCGGCCCACGATGTTGTGCCGAACCTTTGTCCTAGATTAATCATGGCTTATCATAGAATTTACAGTGCAGAAGGAGGCCATTCGGCCCATCGAGTCTGCACCAGCTCTTGGAAAGAGCACCCTACCCAAGGTCAACACCTCCACCCTATCCCCATAACCCAGTAACCCCACCCAACACTAAGGACAATTTTGGACACTAAGGGCAATTTATCATGGCCAATCCACCTAACCTGCACATCTTTGGACTGTGGGAGGAAACCGGAGCACCCGGAGGAAACCCACGCAGACACGGGGAGGACGTGCAGACTCCGCACAGACAGTGACCCAAGCCGGAATCGAACCTGGGACCCTGGAGCTGTGAAACAATTGTGCCATCCACAATGCTACCGTGCTGCCCTTAAGAACAAATTAATCTACACTATAGCATTCTACCGTAATCCATGTATCTATCCAATAGCTGCTTGAAGGTCCCTAATGTTTCCGACTCAACTACTTCCACAGGCAGTGCATTCCATGCCCCCACTACTCTCTGGGTAAAGAATCTACCTCTGATATCCCTCCTATATCTTCCACATTTCACCTTAAATTTATGTCCCCTTGTAATGGTTTGTTCCACCCGGGGAAAAAGTCTCTGACTGTCTACTCTATCTATTCCCCTGATCAACTTATAAGCCTCTGTCAAGTCGCCCCTCATCCTTCTCCGTTCTAATGAGAAAAGGCCTAGCACCCTCGGCCTTTCCTCGACCTGCACGGGGAGAACGTGCAGACTCCGCACTGACAGTGACCCCAGCCGGGAATCGAACCTGGGATCCTGGCACTGTGAAGCAACAGTGCTAACCACTGTGCTGCAGGACTGGGAAATAGCTTACGGGCGACCCCTTCCTCTGAGATTCTGCCCTCTGGTCCTAGACTCTCCCACAAGAGGAAACAACCTCTCAGCATCGACCCTGTCAAACCCCCGAGAATCCGATATGTCTCAATAAGGTCGCCTCTCACTCTTCTAAACTCCAATGAGGACAGGTCCAACCTACTCAACCTCTCCTCATAAAGATATCCCTCCATACCCGGGATCAGCCTAGTGAACCGTCTCTGGACTGTCTCCAATGCCGGGATATCTTTGGTTCTATAAGGGGACCAAAACTGTTCACAATATTCCAGGTGTGGTCTAACTAATGACTTGCATTGTTTCAGGAAGACTTCCCTATTTTTGTAATCCATTCCATTTGAAATAAAGGCCAACCTTCCATTTGCCTTCCCAATTTCCCGCTGAACTTGCTGCTAGCTTTGTGTGATTTATACACGAGGACCCCAAATCCCCCCGTGCTGCAACTTTCTGCAGTCTCTCTCCATTTAAATAATATTCAGCTCCTTTATTCTTCCTACCAAAGTGCAGAACTTCACCTTTTCCTACATTATATTCCATCTGCTATGTTTTTGCTCACTCATCTAACCTGTCTACATCCCTCACTTTAATATGCAGTTTCTCGAGGCACCTGGGGTATTGAGATATGTTCCCCTTTGCCTCGGGTGAGCGCTGTTTAGTACTGGTCTCCACAAATGGGGACCAGACGGAACGGCACTTGTGGGGGTCTCCCACAGGAACAGAGACCCCCAGGTTCATGCCCTTTGGACAGGATGGTTCCCTGGCACCATCCTGGCATTGCCAAGGTGCCCAGGTGGCACTGCCAGGGTACCAGGTTGGCACTTTTTGCGCAGTGGCGATTGGGCTGGAGTTGCCCTGCGTGGGTGTTGGGTGGGGGCACCGGGGACTCTCCTGTAGTGCATTTAGTGCTGAGGGGAGGGGAGGAGAATCGCTTTAGGGGCTCCAATCAGGCGTCCTGATCTCTCGCTACGTTGAGGAGCTCCTCAGTGCACAGAACGGAGCCCTGACCACGCGTCCGTCACTGAGGCCCCTGATCTAACCCACGTGTCATTTATAGCATTCCGTTTCTGTGTTCTGACAGTACTGGGAAACACGCAGCTAAACGTGCTCGCTATGGGACTTTGTTCCCATTTACTTAAATCACGCCCTTTGTGACATCCTCACAACTCGCCTTCCCATCTATTTTTGCATCATCCGCCAACTTGGCAATAGTGCATTCGCTTCCCTCGTCCAAGTCATTAATAAATATTGTGAATAATTTGTGGTCCCAGCACTGATCAATGTGGCACTCCACTAGTTACAGGTTACCGCCCTGAAAATGTCCCTCTTAACAGTTAGTCAATCCTCTATCCATGCTAATATACTGCCACCAACACCATGGGCTTTTATCTTATTAAGTAGCTTTTTGTGTGGTATTTTATTGATGGATTTGAAAATCCAGGTATATTACACCTACTGGTTCGCCTTAGACAAACCATAAATTTCTTTACCCGTCAGTCTGGCCTCAATAAAAGTCGAGATGGATTTGCAGGTATAGCATTAGTTATTTTATTTGACTTGCAAGTCTGTCTCAATTCACAGTGGTACAGAACACATCCTGCTTTCTGCACCTCCGGAATCAAGTGAGTCTGTAGAACAAAGAAATCTCTACTGATACATTCAAATGGCATCAAGTTTCACATACACGATTCCCATAGGTCATCCTATACCCCTCCTGACCTGGCCATACATCCTAATTGGCTCACTTCCCATCCCTTCCTCTGGCCCCCTATTACCCAGCATCCTTTTCCCATCAGTAGCTGGACACCCCTCCCCCTTACTTTGCCATGCGTTCTGAAATCCTTTGTCTGTGAACTAATAAAATCAGACCGGCCTATCTGCATTACAGTAACTAATATCTCTAAAACAATTATTTTATATCACATTCGTCCCCTTTATCTATGCTGCTTGTTACCACCTCAAGGAATTGTAATAAATTTGTTAGTCACGATATCCCCTTCATGAAGCAGCGCTGACCCTGCTTGATTATGTTCTGTATTCTAAATGCTCTACATGTGGAAACATTGGAAAGGGTGCAGAGGAGATTTATCAGAATGTTGCCTGGTATGGAGGGAAGATCTTATGAGGAAAGGCTGAGGGACTTGAGGCTGTTTTCGTTAGAGAGAAGAAGGTTAAAAGGTGACTTAATTGAGGCATACAAGATGATCAGAGGATTGGATAGGGTGGACAATGAGAGCTTTTTTCCTCGGATGGTGATGTCTAGCACGAGGGGACATAGCTTTAAATTGAGGGGAGATAGATATAGGACAGATGTCAGAGGTAGGTTCTTTACTCAGAGAGTAGTAAGGGCGTGGAATGCCCTGCCTGCAACAGTAGTGGGCTCGTCAACACTAAGGGCATTCAAATGGTCATTGGATAGACATATGGACGATAAGGGAATAGTGTAGATGGGCTTTAGAGTGGTTTCACAGGTCGGCGCAACATCGAGGGCCAAAGGGCCTGTACTGCGCTGTAATGTTCTATGTTCTACAATGGACTCCAACATTTTCCCGAAGACAGATGTCAAGCTAACTAGTGCTCCGTTGATCAAACCAATGTCTGGTACAGCATTTCCTTTACTGTAGTTGAAGGGTGCTTAAAGTCCCATTTCACAAACTCGAACATTTTGGATGCCTTGAAGGCTGCGTATTGACTTTAAATTATTTTGGATGTGGATTCCTAAGTAAGGGCATTTAATGATTTCAAAGGGAGAAATTGTGCATCATGTAACTGAGTGCTGATGGACATGGGAGTATTGCTGATTCACACGATTTCTCTGTTGGATTTCATCCCTGTATGTTGTCCCATTCGATGAGATTGTTTAGGTCTTCCAGAAGGCTAACTTCATCTTCAGTAATGGCTCTGTGAATTAGGTTCAACAACTATTTTCAAAAGTATCTGATCTAGCTTGATATTCCATCCTGGACATCACTTCTAAAGAGGAGAAACAGATGTGGGCCCAGGATGGTACTTGGGGCATGTCGCTTAAGACTAACTTCCAGTTGCGGTTTCTCCATTCACTAACTTGTTTGGCAAGAAATGTTCTTATCCATTGCTTCAGACTCCGCAATGATCTAGTTTGTCCACAACTTTGGGTGTGGTATATGGGCAAAAGCCTTGAAACAATCAAATGGCTAGATCTGTGGTGATGAGATTGTCAAGGT
Organism: Scyliorhinus torazame; assembly: GCF_047496885.1. Classification (NCBI taxonomy): domain Eukaryota; kingdom Metazoa; phylum Chordata; class Chondrichthyes; order Carcharhiniformes; family Scyliorhinidae; genus Scyliorhinus; species Scyliorhinus torazame. Next base: position 11,273,390 of record NC_092715.1, read on the forward strand.
TATAGGTCAGATCCTTCATGGTGTCTCATTGGCTATCAATAATGTGTTCTAGTAATTTACAGCAAACACTAGTAACCGAAATAGGACGGTAGTTTGCTGGATCAGTCCGGGATCCTTTCTCGTAAATTAAAGCAACATTAGCTCACAGCCTGTTGACGGGTTGTTCTGTGTTTATGGATTGTTTAAAGACGTATTGTAACATGGGAGGAGACTCACTTGCTGCAATTTTTAGTGCATGGTTTGGGATGTCATCAAGACAACATGATTTATATGGATCAGCGCTATGGAGGAATCTCTTGGCATCTTTTGTTGGGATGAGGCCAGGATGGAGCGGGATGAGGGCGGGATATGGTTGAGATGACGTTGGGCTGCAGCTGGGTTGAGGCTGGGATACAGCTGGGATGCGGTTGGGATGAGGCTGGAATGAGGCTGGGATGAGACTGGGATGTGGCTGGGATGTGGCTGGAATGTGGCTGGGATACAGCGGGATGTGGTTGGGATGTGGTTGGGATGAGGCTGGAATGAGGCTGGGATGAGGCTGGAATGAGGCTGGAATGAGGCTGGGATGTGGCTGGAATGTGGCTGGGATACAGCAGGATACGGTTGGGATGAGGTTGGGACGAGGCTGGAATGTGGCTGAGATGTGGCTGGGATACAGCGGGATGCAGTTGGGATGTGGCTGGGATGTGGCTGTGATACAGCGGGATGTGATTGGGATGAGGCTGGAATGAGGCTGGGATGAGGCTGGGATGAGGCTGGGATGAGGCTGGGATACAGCGGGATGCGGTTGGGATGTGGTTGGGATGAGGCTGGGATATGGCTGGGATGTGGCTGGGATACAGCGGGATGCGGTTGGGATGAGGCTGGGATGAGACTGGGATGAGGCTGCGATGAGGCTGCAATGTGGCTGGGATACAGCGGGATGCGGTTGGGCTGTGGTTGGGATGAGGCTGGAATGTGGCTGGGATGTGGCTGGGATGTGGCTGGGATGAGGCTGGGATGTGGCTGGGATGAGGCTGGGATGTGGCTGGGATGTGGCTGGAATGGGCTGGGATGTGGCTGGAATGTGGCTGGGATACAGCAGGATGCGGTTGGGATGATGTTGGGATGAGGCTGGGTTGAGGCTGGGATGTGGCTGGGATACAGCGGGATGCGGTTGGGATGTGGCTGGGATGAGGCTGGGATGAGGCTGGGATGAGGCTGGAATACAGCAGGATGCGGTTGGGATGATGTTGGGATGAGGCTGGAATGTGGCTGGGATGAGACTGGGATGTGGCTGGGATGTGGCTGGAATGTGGCTGGGATGTGGCTGGAATGTGGCTGGGATGTGGCTGGGATGTGGCTGGAATACAGCAGGATGCGGTTGGGATGATGTTGGGATGAGGCTGGAATGTGGCTGGGATGAGACTGGGATGTGGCTGGGATGTGGCTGGGATACTTCGGGATGCGGTTGGGATGTGGTTGGGATGAGGCTGGAATGAGGCTGGGATGTGGCTGGAATGTGGCTGGGATACAGCGGGATGTGGTTGGGATGTGGTTGGGATGAGGCTGGAATGAGGCTGGGATGTGGCTGGGATGTGGCTGGGATACAGCGGGATGTGGTTGGGATGTGGTTGGGATGAGGCTGGAATGAGGCTGGGATGTGGCTGGGATGTGGCTGGGATACAGCGGGATGTGGTTGGGATGCGGTTGGGATGAGGCTGGGTTGTGGCTGGGATACAGCGGGATGCGGTTGGGATGTGGCTGGGATGAGGCTGGGATGAGGCAGGGATGAGGCTGGAATGTGGCTGGGATGAGGCTGGGATGTGGCTGGGATACAGCGGGATGTGGTTGGGGTACAGCGGGATGTGGTTGGGATGAGGCTGGGATGTGGCTGGGATGCGGCTGGGATGAGGCTGGGATGCGGCTGGGATGAGGCTGGGATGAGGCTGGAATACAGCAGGATGTGGTTGGGATGAGGCTGGAATGTGGCTGGGATGAGACTGGGATGTGGCTGGGATGTGGCTGGGATACAGCGGGATGCGGTTGGGATTTGGTTGGGATGAGGCTGGGATGTGGCTGGAATGTGGCTGGGATACAGCGGGATGTGGTTGGGATGGGGCTGGAATGAGGCTGGGATGTGGCTGGGATACAGCGGGATGCGGTTGGGATGAGGCTGGGATGCGGTTGGGATGAGGCTGGGATGTGGCTGGGATACAGCAGGATGCGGTTGGGATGAGGCTGGGATGAGGCTGGGATGAGGCTGGGATGAGGCTGGAATGTGGCTGGGATGAGGCTGGGATGTGGCTGGGATACAGCGGGATGTGGTTGGGGTACAGCGGGATGTGGTTGGGATGAGGCTGGGATGTGGCTGGGATGCGGCTGGGATGAGGCTGGGATGCGGCTGGGATGAGGCTGGGATGAGGCTGGAATACAGCAGGATGCGGTTGGGATGAGGCTGGAATGTGGCTGGGATGAGACTGGGATGTGGCTGGGATGTGGCTGGGATACAGCGGGATGCGGTTGGGGTTTGGTTGGGATGAGGCTGGAATGAGGCTGGGATGTGGCTGGAATGTGGCTGGGATACAGCGGGATGTGGTTGGGATGGGGCTGGAATGAGGCTGGGATGTGGCTGGGATACAGCGGGATGCGGTTGGGATGAGGCTGGGATGCGGTTGGGATGAGGCTGGGATGTGGCTGGGATACAGCGGGATGCGGTTGGGATGAGGCTGGGATGAGGCTGGGATGTGGCTGGAATACAGCAGGATGCGGTTGGGATGAGGTTGGGGTGAGGCTGGAATGTGGCTGGGATGAGACTGGGATGTGGCTGGGATGTGGCTGGGATACAGCGGGATGCGGTTGGGATGTGGTTGGGATGAGGCTGGAAAGAGGCTGGGATGTGGCTGGAATGTGGCTGGGATACAGCGGGATGTGGTAGGGATGTGGTTGGGATGAGGCTGGAATGAGGCTGGGATGTGGCTGGGATACAGCAGGATGCGGTTGGGATGTGGCTGGAATGAGGCTGGGATGTGGCTGGGATACAGCGGAATGCGGTTGGGATGAGGCTGGGATGAGGCTGGGATGAGGCTGGAATGTGGCTGGGATGAGGCTGGGATGTGGCTGGGATACAGCGGGATGCGGTTGGGATGAGGCTGGGATGAGGCTGGGATGAGGCTGGAATGTGGCTGGGATACAGCGGGATGCGGTTGGGATGAGGCTGGGATGAGGCTGGGATGAGGCTGGGATGAGGCTGGAATGTGGCTGGGATGAGGTTGGGATGTGGCTGGGATACAGCGGGATGCGGTTGGGATGAGGCTGGGATGAGGCTGGGATGAGGCTGGAATGTGGCTGGGATGTAAAGGTTGAAGACAAAATGATAGAAAAGTAACATTTTAAAATAATTTGAGGAAAAGGGAAGGAGCTGAAGCAAGAGGCAGGGGAATGAAGGGAAATGTGAAAACACTCACAGAGCAATCAGGCGGGAAGAAGGACTGGGACAAGTTTGGGTAACTTTAACAATTTGCATATCCAGTTTGAAGTTTTGCATACTGAGCAATTTGATGATGTATTTGATGGATTGTTTATCCGTGGAGATTAACTAATTAACAGCTACACCTGTGCTATTGCCTAAAAGCTGAGGAGAACCGCAGGAAGCGGTTTGTCAATGAGGCAAAGAGGGAATTGGATGTAAACATCCTTTAAAGTGGGAAAGGGGGCGGAAGAGGAATAGGACAGGTCAGAAAATGTGTATTTATTCAATTTCTGTTTTTGAAAGACTTTTTAAGTTCTCCAGTCAGTAATCATTCTCGGGCTCCTCAACACCTCTATATTTCGATCGCTGGCTTTGAGAAGAGCTCAGTGTTTTGTTTATGATATTAGCTGGAGGGCAGTTTTGGATATAAAATGGGATGGACTCTCTGCGTGTAAACTGGCTGCTACAGTGTTGGACGTGAGAAAACGTACTTCACACCATCCCGAACACAAAGCTAACGCCCATTTTGGAGCACCAGTTTCTGGATTCACCCACAAGTGGAATATTTACCAAGGCAAAGCAGGAAGCTCTCATCAGAATATTTAATTCACTGTATAATTAAACAGATCATAGAATTTACAGTGCAGAAGGAGGCCATTCAGCCCATCGAGTTGCACCGGCCCTTGGAAAGGGCACCCTACCTAAGCCATACCTTCACCCTATCCCCGTAACCCAAAAGCCCTCCTAACCTTTTTGGACACTAAGGGTAATTTAGCACGGCCAATCCACCTCAGCTGCACATCTTTGGACTGTGGGAGGAAACCGGAGCACCCGGAGGAAACCCACGCAGACACGGGGAGAACGTGCAGACACAAAAGTAGAGAGGGAGTGAAAAATGAGATTGAGTTAAACTCAAAGAGAAAGTATTCTTTTTAAAATCCACAACAATTGTTAAAACCTGAAGGGATAAGGCCCAGCACTCGCAAATGAATCCTCTTCAAGCACATGCCCCCATAATGTTCTGAATGCTCCTGCGGAATTATCTCCCATTGCTCTTTCAAAATCTTAACCACCCCCTGTTCAAACAAAATTCTCATTTCCCCGCTAATTCTTTCATCGGTTATTTTCAAATCTCACTTTCCATTTCAAAAGAACTTCTTCTTGCTTTTTCAAAACCTCTCATAATTTTGCAATCATCCCTCTCTGCACCGTCTCCCCAGGCCTTGACATTCTGAAGTGTACGCAATACTCCAACTAAGGTCTAACCAGTAACAGGTTGGCTTCACTTTCTCGTTTTAGAACATAGAACATAGAACATTACAGCGCAGTACAGGCCCTTCGGCCCTCGATGTTGCGCCGACCTGTGAATCCACTCTAAAGCCCATCTACACTATTCCCTTATTGTCCATATGTCTATCCAATGACCATTTGAATGCCCTTAGTGTTGGCGAGTCCACTACTGTTGCAGGCAGGGCATTCCACGCCCTTACTACTCTCTGAGTAAAGAACCTACCTCTGACATCTGTCCTATATCTACCTCCCCTCAATTTAAAGCTATGTCCCCTCGTGCTAGACATCACCATCCGAGGAAGAAGGCTCTCACTGTCCACCAAATCCAATCCTCTGATCATCTTGTATGCCTCAATTAAGTCACCTCTTAACCTTCTTCTCTGTAACGAAAACAGCCTCAAGTCCCTCAGCCTTTCCTCATAAGATCTTCCCTCCATACCAGGCAACATTCTGGTAAATCTCCTCTGCACCCTTTCCAATGCTTCCACATCCTTCCTATAATGCGGCGACCAGAATTGCACGCAATACTCCAAATACGGCCGCACCAGAGTTTTGTACAGCTGCAACATGACCTCATAGCTCCGAAACGCAATCCCTCTACCGTACACCTTCTTAACAACCCTCTCAACTTGGGTGGCAACTTTCAGGGATCTATGTACATGGACACCGAGATCTCTCTGCTCATCCACACTGCCAAGAATCTTACCATTAGCCCAGTAAGACCATAAGACATAGGAGCGGAAGTAAGGCCATTCGGCCCATTGAGTCCACTCCACCATTCAATCATGGCTGATTTCAACTCCATTTACCCGCTCTCTCTCCATAGCCCTTAATTCCTCGAGAAATCAAGAATTTATCAACTTCTGTCTTAAAGACACTCAACGTCCCGGCCTCCACCTCCCTCTGTGGCAATGAATTCCACAGACCCACCACTCTCTGGCTGAAGAAATGTCTCCTCATCTCTGTTCTAAAGTGACTCCCTTTTATTCTAAGGCTGTGCCCCCGGGTCCTAGTCTCCCCTGCTAATGGAAACAACTTCCCTACGTCCACCCTATCTAAGCCATTCATTATCTTGTAAGTTTCTATTAGATCTCCCCTCAACCTCCTAAACTCCAATGAATATAATCCCAGGATCCTCAGACGTTCATCGTATGTTAGGCCTACCATTCCTGGGATCATCCGTGTGAATCTCCGCTGGACCCGCTCCAGCTGTACTCTGTCTTCCTGTTATTCCTTCCAAAATGAATCACCTCGCACTTATCTGCATTAAACTCCATTTGCCACCTCTCAGCCCAGCGCTGCAGCTTATCTATGTCCCTCTGTAACTTGTAACATCCTTCCGCACTGTCCACAACTCCTCCGACTTTAGTGTCATCTGCAAATTTACTCACCCATCCTTCTACGCCCTCCTCCAGGTCATTGATAAAAATGACAAACAGCAGTGGCCCTTTCAATGCAGCTTCCCCCACTCCCTCCCACCCCCCCCTCTGCCCCCCCCCCCCCCCCCAAGGGGAGCGCAGAATAAAAGTCAGGATGTTTTACTGCAGTTGTACAGGGTTAGGACTCCGCAGCTGGGGTAGGGCGTACAGTCTGCATCTCCTCATTTAAGAAAGCATGTCGTTTTCATGAGAATACACAAACATGTCAATCGGGAGCAAGGGAAGACCACTCGGCCCCTCGAGCATGTCACGCCATTCAATACGATCGTGGCTGACCAGATTGTAATTTCAACCCCGCATTCCTGGCCACCCCGATAACCTTTCACCCCCTCGTTAATCAAGAATCGATCCAGCTCCGCCTGAATAATATTCAATCTTTCACTGCCTTCCGAGGAAGAGAGACCCAGAGGCTCACCAGCTTCTGACAGAAAACATTTCTCCTCATTTCTTATGAGGGAAGGTTGGTTAGGGGGAATTTTGTCCTTCATTGCTAGAGGGATGGAGTTTAAGACTAGGGAGGTTATGCTGCAATTGTATAAGGTGTTAGTGAGGCCACACCTGGGGTATTGTGTCTCCTTACTTGAGAAAGGACATACTGGCACTGGAGGGTGTGCAGAGGAGATTCACTAGGTTAATCCCAGAGCTGAAGGGGTTGGATTACGAGGAGAGGTTGAGTAGACTGGGACTGTACTCGTTGGAATTTAGAAGGATGAGGGGGGATCTTACAGAAACGTATAAAATTATGAAGGGAATAGATAGGATAGATGCGGGCAGGTTGTTTCCACTGGCGGGTGAAAGCAGAACTAGGGGGCATAGCCTCAAAATAAGGGGAAGTAGATTGAGGACTGAGTTTAGGAGGAACTTCTTCACCCAAAGGGTTGTGAGTCGATGGAATTCCTTGCCCAGTGAAGCAGTAGAGGCTCCTTCATTAAATGTTTTTAAGATAAAGATAGATAGTTTTTTGATTCTCTCCCTCTCAGTCTTTCTCCCTCTCACCCTCACTGTCTCTCTCCCTCTCAGCCCCTCTCTCCCTCACCCTCTCAGTCTTTCTCCCTCTCACCCTCTCAGTCCCTCTCTCCCTCTCAGTCTCTCTCTTCCTCTCAGTCTTTCTCTCTCTCTCCCTCTCAGCCTCTCTCCCTCTACGTCCCTCTCCCTCAGCCTCTTTCCCTCTCAGTCTCTCTCCCTCTCAGTCCCTCTCCCTCAATCCCTCTCCCTCTCAGTCTCTTTCCCTCTCAGTCTCTCTCGCTCTCAGCCTCTCTCACCCTCACTGTCTCTCTCCCTCTCAGCCTCTCTCACCCTCTCAGTCTCTCTCCCTCTCAGTCTCTCTCCCTCTCAGTCTCCCTCCCTCTCAGTCTCTCTCCCTCTCAGTCTCTCTCTCCCTCTCAGTCTCTCTCCCTCTCAGTCTCTCTCACCCTCTCAGTCTCTTTCCCTCTCAGTCTCTCACTCTCAGCCTCTCTCTCCCTCTCAGTCTCTCTCCCTCTCAGCCTCTCTCTCCCTCTCTCCCTCTCTCCCTCTCAGTCTCTCTCCCTCTCAGTCTCTCTCCCTCTCAGCCTCTCTCTCCCTCTCTCCCTCTCTGTCTCACTCCCTCTCAGTCTCTCTCCCTCTCAGTCTCTCTCCCTCACAGCCTCTCTCTCCCTCAGCCTCTCTCACCCTCTCAGCCTCTCTCCCCCTCAGTCTCACTCCCTCTCAGTCTCACTCCCTCTCAGTCTCTCTCCCTCTCAGCCTCTCTCTCCCTCTCAGCCTCATTCACCCTCTCAGCCTCTCACCCTCTCAGCCTCTCTCCCTCTCTGTCTCTCTCCCTCTCTGTCTCTCTCCCTCTCAGTCTCTCTCCCTCTCAGCCTCTCACCCTCCCTTCCTCTAAGTCTTTCTCCCTCTCTGTCTCTCTCTCTCTCATTCTCTCTCCCTCTCTGTCTCTCTCCCTCTCACCCTCAGTGCATCTCTGCCTCTCAGTCTCTCTCCCTCTCAGCCTCTCTCACCCTCTCAGCCTCTCTCCCTCTCAGTCTCACTCCCTCTCAGTCTCTCTCCCTCTCAGTCTCTCTCCCTCTCAGCCTCTCTCTCCCTCTCAGCCTCATTCACCCTCTCAGCCTCTCACCCTCTCAGCCTCTCTGCCTCTCAGCCTCTCTCCCTCTCAGTCTTTCTCCCTCTCTCCCTCTCTGCCTCTCTCCCTCTCAGTCTTTCTCCCTCTCACCCTCACTGTCTCTCTCCCTCTCAGCCTCTCTCCCTCTCAGTCCCTCTCTCCCTCACCCTCTCAGTCTTTCTCCCTCTCTCCCTCTCAGTCTCTCTCTCCCTCTCAGTCTTTCTCCCCCTCTCCCTCTCAGTCTCTCTCTTCCTCTCAGTCTTTCCCTCTCTCTCCCTCTCAGCCTCTCTCCCTCTACGTCCCTCTCCCTCAGCCTCTTCCACTCTGTCTCTCTCCCGCTCAGTCTCTCTCTCCTTCTCAGCCTCTCTCTCCCTCTCAGTCTCTCACCCTCTCAGTCTCCCTCTCAGACTCTCCCTCTCAGTCCCTCACTCCCTCACCCTCTCTCCCTCTCAGTCTTTCTCCCTCTCTCCCCCTCTCAGTCTTTCTCCCTCTCTCCCTCTCAGTCTCTCTCTCCCTCTCAGTCCCTCTCTCCCTCTCAGCCTCTCTCCCTCTCAGTCTCTCTCCCTCTCAGCCTCTCTCCCTCTATGTCCCTCTCCCTCAGCCTCTCTCCCTCTCAGTCTCTCTCTCCCTCTCAGTCTCACTCCCTCTCAGTCTCTCTCCCTCTCAGCCTCTCTCTCCCTCTCAGTCTCTCTCCCTCTCTGTCTCTCTCCCACTCTGTCTCTCTCCCGCTCAGTCTATCTCTCCCTCTCTGTCTCTCACCCTCTAAGTCTCTCTCCCTCTCAGTCTCTCTCTCCCTCTCAGCCTCTCTCCCTCTCAGCCTCTCTCCCTCTCAGCCTCTCTCCCTCTCAGTCTCTCTCCCTCTAAGTCCCTCTCCCTCAGTCCCTCTCCCTCTCAGCCTCTCTCCCACTCTGTCTCTCTCCCTCTCAGTCTCTCTCTCCCTCTCAGTCTCTCTCCCTCTCAGCCTCTCTCTCCCTCTCAGTCTCTCTCCCTCTCAGTCTCTCTCCCTCTCAGTCTCTCTCCCTCTCAGCCTTTCCCTCTCAGTCTCTCTCTCTCAGCCTCACTCCCTCTCAGCCTCTCTCTCCCTCTCAGCCTCTCTCCCTCTCAGTCCCTCTCTCTCTCAGCCTCTCTCCCTCTCAGCCTCTCTCTCCCTCTCTGTCTCGCTCCCTCTCAGCCTCTCTCCCTCTCACCCTCTCTCCCTCTCAGCCTCTCTCCCTCTCAGTCTCTCTCTCAGCCCCTCTCCCTCTCAGTCTCTCTCCCTCTCAATTTCTCTCTCTTCTCTGTCTCTCTCCCTCTCATCCTCAGTGCCTCTCTGCCTCTCTCCCTCTCTGCCTCTCTCCCTCTCAGTCTCTGTCCCTCTCAGTCCCTCTCCCTCTCAGTCCCTCTCCCTCTCAGCCTCTCTCCCTCTCAGCCTCTCTCCCTCTCAGTCCCTCTCTCTCTCAGCCTCTCTCCCTCTCAGTCCCTCTCCCTCTCAGCCTCTCTCCCTCTCAGCCTCTCTCCCTCTCAGTCCCTCTCTCTCTCAGCCTCTCTCCCTCTCAGTCTCTCTCCCTCTCAGCCTCTCTCCATCTCAGTCTCTCTCCCTCTCAAATCCTCTCCCTCTCAGTCCCTCTCCCTCAGTCCCTCTCCCTCTCTGTCTCTCTCCCTCTCAGTCTCTCTCCCTCTCAGTCTCTCTCCCTCTAAGCCTCTCTCCCTCTCAGTCCCTCTCAGTCCCTCTCCCTCTCAGTCCCTCTCCCTCAGTCCCTCTCCCTCTCTGTCTCTCTCCCTCTCAGTCTCTCTCCCTCTCAGTCTCTCTCCTTCTCTGTCTCTCTCCCTCTCAGTCCCTCTCCCTCTCAGTCCCTCTCCCTCTCAGTCCCTCTCAGTCCCTCTCCCTCTCAGTCCCTCTCCCTCAGTCCCTCTCCCTCTCTGTCTCTCTCCCTCTCTGTCTCTCTCCCTCTCAGCCTCTCTCCCTCTCAGTCCCTCTCTCTCTCAGCCTCTCTCCCTCTCAGCCTCTCTCCATCTCAGTCTCTCTCCCTCTCAAATCCTCTCCCTCTCAGTCCCTCTCCCTCAGTCCCTCTCCCTCTCTGTCTCTCTCCCTCTCAGTCTCTCTCTCAGCCCCTCTCCCTCTCAGTCTCTCTCCCTCTCAATTTCTCTCTCTTCTCTGTCTCTCTCCCTCTCATCCTCAGTGCCTCTCTGCCTCTCTCCCTCTCTGCCTCTCTCCCTCTCAGTCCCTCTCTCTCTCAGCCTCTCTCCCTCTCAGTCTCTCTCCCTCTCAGCCTCTCTCCATCTCAGTCTCTCTCCCTCTCAAATCCTCTCCCTCTCAGTCCCTCTCCCTCAGTCCCTCTCCCTCTCTGTCTCTCTCCCTCTCAGTCTCTCTCCCTCTCAGTCTCTCTCCCTCTCAGTCCCTCTCCCTCTCAGTCCCTCTCCCTCAGTCCCTCTCCCTCTCTGTCTCTCTCCCTCTCTGTCTCTCTCCCTCTCAGCCTCTCTCCCTCTCAGCCTCTCTTCCTCTCAGTCCCTCTCTCTCTCAGCCTCTCTCCCTCTCAGCCTCTCTCCATCTCAGTCTCTCTCCCTCTCAAATCCTCTCCCTCTCAGTCCCTCTCCCTCAGTCCCTCTCCCTCTCTGTCTCTCTCCCTCTCAGTCTCTCTCTCAGCCCCTCTCCCTCTCAGTCTCTCTCCCTCTCAATTTCTCTCTCTTCTCTGTCTCTCTCCCTCTCATCCTCAGTGCCTCTCTGCCTCTCTCCCTCTCTGCCTCTCTCCCTCTCAGCCTCTCTCCCTCTCAGTCTCTGTCCCTCTCAGTCCCTCTCCCTCTCAGTCTCTCTCCCTCTCAGCCCCTCTCCCTCTCAGCCCCTCTCCTTCTCTGTCTCTCTCCCTCTCAGTCTCTCACCATCTCAGTCTCTCTCCCTCTCCGGTCTGTCTCTACCTCTCTTTGACTACCTGTCTCTCTCTTTCCTTCTCTCTCAGTCCCTCTGTCTCTGCCTGCCTGTCTGTGTGTCGTTGTGTCGCTCTCTTTCTCTTCCTGTCTGTCTCTGTGTGTAAATGCTTGTCACAGGGTTTAAAGTGCTCCACACAGCTGACATTGCAATAAATCCAGGTTCCAGTTAAATGCACAGGAAATATTTGGATTTGAGGTTTAGTGATGGACTGACTTTGCATTTTCCCTTTCTCTCAGTCTGTTTCTGTCTCTCTGTCTGTTTCTCTCTCTCCCTCCCATCTTTGTCTTCAGCTTGTGAAGTATCAGAGAGAGAGAAAGAGAGACAGAGAGAGAGTCAGATAGAGACAGGGAGAGAGTCAGAGAGAGAGAAAGACAGAGAGAGAGAGAGAGAGAGAGTGAGAGAGACAGAGAGAGAGGGAGAGACAGAGAGAGAGAGAGTCAGAGAGAGACTGAGAGAGAGAGAGAGTCAGAGAGAGACCGAGAGAGAGTCAGAGAGAGAGAGTGAGAGAGACAGAGAGAGAGACAGAGAGAGAGAGACAGAGAGAGAGAGAGAGAGGGAGAGACAGAGAGAGAGAGAGTCAGAGAGAGACTGAGAGAGAGAGAGAGAGTCAGAGAGAGACCGAGAGAGAGAGTCAGAGAGAGAGAGTGAGAGAGACAGAGAGAGAGACAGAGAGAGAGAGAGAGGGAGAGAGAGAGACAGAGAGAGAGAGAGAGAGAGAGAGTCAGAGAGAGATAGTCAGAGAGAGATAGTCAGAGAGGGAGAGATAGAGAGAGAGAGAGAGAGAGAGAGAGACAGAGAGTCAGAGAGAGAGAAACAGAGAGAGAGACAGACAGAGAGAGAGAGACAGAGAGGGAGCGAAAGAGTCAGAGAGAGAGAGAGACAGAGAGAGAGACAGAGAGAGATGCAGAGAGAGAGAGAGAGAGAGACAGAGAGAGAGAGTCAGAGAGGGAGAGAGTCAGAGAGAGAGAGACAGAGAGAGAGAGACAGAGAGAGAGTCAAAGAGAGAGAGAGACAGAGAGAGAGTCAGAGAGAGAGACAGAGAGAGAGAGAGACAGAGAGAGTTACAGAGAGATAGACAGAGAGAGAGAGTCAGGGAGAGAGAGAGTCAGGGAGAGAGAGAGAGTCAGAGAGAGACAGAGAAAGAGACAGAGAGATAGACAGAGAGAGAGAGTCAGAGAGAGAGAGTCAGAGAGAGAGAGACAGAGAGAGAGACAGAGAGAGAGAGGCAGAGAGAGAGAGACAGAGAGAGAGAGAGGCAGAGAGAGACGGAGAGAGAGAGACAGGGAGAGAGAGACAGGGAGAGAGAGACAGAGAGAGAGAGAGACAGAGAGAGAGAGGCAGAGAGAGAGACAGAGAGAGAGTCAGAGAGAGAGAGAGAGTCAGAGAGAGAGACAGAGTGAGAGAGAGAGAGACAGAGAGAGACAGAGATAGAGAGACAGGGAGAGAGAGACAGAGAGAGAGAGAGACAGAGAGAGAGAGGCAGAGAGAGAGACAGAGAGAGTCAGAGAGGGAGAGAGAGAGACAGAGAGAGAGAGGCAGAGAGAGAGACAAAGAGAGAGTCAGAGAGAGAGACAGCGAGAGAGAGAGAGACAGAGAGAGAGTCAGAGAGAGACAGAGAGAGAGAGACAGAGAGACAGAGGCAGAGAGAGAGAGAGAGGGAAGCCAGAGGGGCAGGGAGAGGGAAAGGACAGCACGGTAGCATTGTGGATAGCACAATCTCTTCACAGCTTCATGTCCCAGGTTCGATTCCGGCTTGGGTCACTGTCTGTGCGGAGTCTGCACATCCTCCCCGTGTGTGCGTGGGTTTCCTCCGGGTGCTCCGGTTTCCTCCCACAGTCCAAAGATGTGCAGGTTAGGTGGATTGGCCTTGATAAATTGCCCTTAGTGTCCAAAATTGCCCTTAGTGTTGTGTGGGGTTACTGGGTTATGGGGATGGTGTGGACCTTGGGTAGGGTGCTCTTTCCAAGAGCCGGCGCAGACTCGATGGGCCGAATGGCCTCTTTCTGCACTGTAAAATCTATGAAATCTATGAAAGGGATTAAGGGTTATGGTGTTCGGGCCGGAAAGTGGAGCTGAGTCCACAAAAGTTCAGCCATGATCTCATTGAATGGTGGAGCAGGCTCGAGGGGCCAGATGGCCGACTCCTGCTCCTAGTTCTTATGTTCTTATGTATTCGTTGGAGTTCCGAAAAACGAGGTCCCGCGGGAACTTGGCAGGGTGGATGCTGGGAGGAAGTTTCCCCGTGTGGGAGAGGCTTAAGCCTGGGAACACAGTTGACAAATAAGGGGCCGGCCTTCAAGAAGGAGACATTTTTCGTCTCAGGTGGTCGTTACTGTGTGGAATTCTTTCCCCCATAAGGCAGTGCCGGTTGGGTCAATGAGCATTTTCGAAGGCTGATTTTTAACTGTCAAGTGGGTCAAAGGGTATCGGGGGGGGGGGGGAGACAGGAAAGAGTTGAAGCCACACTCTGATCAGGCATGTCCTGATCAAATGTGGAGCCGGCTGAACGGCCCAAATGACCTCCATTATTCCTAATTTCTACGCTCGTTCATTTCACAAATCCCAAAGAACGTCAACACTTTCTTATGCACCATGCTCCACCGCCGGTTATTTTTAACATGCCCGCCCAGAGCCCTGCCATGGGGGTGCAAGTTCAAGATAATTATACCATCTTCAAAATAATACCACTGAGATGATACCATCTCTCCATGTTGCTGGCTCCGACAGTGAGTTATTTCACACTGAAAGGTTGGATTAAATTGCACCAACTATATGGTTCCCTTTTCCCAATATATCTATAATACTGAAGTCTTCTACTATTCTCTTCGCCATTCATTATGTGGTCAGGCTTTGTACCAGCTGCAGATTCTGAAAATGTACATGCTGTATTCAAGTCTAGTCCATTTCTCATGGGAACAATTTAAGCGAATACTGACCCTGGGGGTGACGTGACATTTGAGATAGACATTTGTTCTTCACTGTGCCTGCTTCCTAGCCCTGACACAATGATGTGCCCAATTTACCTCCATCCCTTTAATATCTTGGCCTTTTTTATTTTCGGAATAACATCTTCCACCTTGCTGATCACAACACACGGGTGGATTACACTCCCCATGAGGATTCACCAGAATGGCGCCACAGTGGTTAGCACTGCTGCCTCACAGCGCCTGGGTTTGATTCCGACCTCGGGTGATTGTCTGGGTGGAGTTCTCCGGTTTCAAGTCCAAAGATGTGCTGTTAGGTAATTTGGGCATTCTGAATTCTCCCTCTGTGTACCCGAACAAGCGCCGGAATGTGGCGACTCGGGACTTTTCACAGTAACTTCATTGCAGTGTTAATACAAGCCTACTTGTGACACTAAAGATTATCATTATTATTAATAAACTTCCCTGCACAACCATAGACACTAAGGGACAAGTTATCATGGCCCATCCACCGAATCTGCACATCTTTGGATTGTGGGAGGAAACCGGAGCACCCGGAGGAAACCCACGCACACACGGGGAGGACGTGCAGACTCCGCACAGACAGTAACCCAAACCGGGAATAGAACCTGAGACCCTGGAGCTGTGAAGCAACAGTGCTAACCACTGTGCTACCGTACGTTTATGGGGTTGTGGGAATAGGGGAGAGTGAGCAAGGGTAGAGTGCTCACTCAAAGGGTCGGTGCAGATTGGCTGGCCAAATGGCCTCCTTCTGCACTGTGGGGACTCTATGAACATAAAAACTAGGAGCAGGAGTCGGCCATCTGGCCCCTCGAGCCTGCTCCACCATTCAATGAGATCATGGCTGATCTTTTGTGGACTCAGCTCCACTTTCCAGCCCGAACACCATAACCCTTAATCCCTTTATTCTTCAAAAAACTATCTATCTTTATCTTGAAAACATTGAATGAAGGAGCCTCTGCTGCTTCACTGGGCAAGGAATTCCATAGATTCACAACCCTTTGGGTGAAGAAGTTCCTCCTAAACTCAGTCCTAAATCTACTTCCCCTTATTTTGAGGCTATGCCCCTTAGTTCTGCTTCCACCCACCAGTGGAAACAACCTGCCCGCATCTATCCTATCTATTCCCTTCACAATTTTACATGTTTCTATAAGGTCCCCCCTCATCCTTCTAAATTCCAACGAGTACAGTCCCAGTCTACTCAACCTCTCCTCGTAATCCAACCCCTTCAGCTCTGGGATTAACCTAGTGAATCTCCTCTGCACAACCTCCAGTGCCAGTACGTCCTTTCTCAAGTAAGGAGACCAAAACTGAACACAATATTCCAGGTGTGGCCGCACTAACACCGTATACAATTGCAGCATAACCTCCCTGGTCTTAAACTCCATCCCTCTAGCAATGAAGGACAAAATTCCATTTGCCTTCTTAATCACCTGTTGCACCTGTAAACCAACTTTTTGCGACTCATGCACTAGCACACCCAGGTCTCTCTGCACAGCAGCATGTTTTAATATTTTATAATTTAAATAATAATCCCTTTTGCTGTTATTCCTACCAAAATGGATAACCTCACATTTGTCAACATTGTATTCCATCTGCCAGACCCTAGCCCATTCACTTAGCCTATCCAAATCCCTCTGCAGACTTCCAGTATCCACTACACTTTTTGCTTTACCACTCATCTTAGTGTCGTCTGCAAACTTGGACACATTGCCCTTGGTCCCCAACTCCAAATAATCTATGTAAATTGTGAACAATTGTGGGCCCAACACTGATCCCTGAGGGACACCACTAGCTACTGATTGCCAACCAGAGAAACACCCATTAATCCCCACTCTTTGCTCTTTATTAATTAACCAATCCTCTATCCATGCTACTACTTTCCCGTTAATGCCATGCATCTTTATCTTATGCAGCAACCTTTTGTGTGGCACCTTGTCAAAGGCTTTCTGGAAATCCAGATATACCACATCCATTGGCTCCCCGTTATCTACCGCACTGGTAATGTCCTCAAAAAAATCCACTAAATTAGTTAGGCACGACCTGCCCTTTATGAACCCATGCTGCGCCTGCCCAATGGGACAATTTCCATCCAGATGCCTCGCTATTTCTTCCTTGATGATAGATTCCAGCATCTTCCCTACTACTGAAGTTAAGCTCACTGGCCTATAATTACCCGCTTTCTGACTACCTCCTTTTTTAAACAGTGGTGTCACGTTTGCTAATTTCCAATCCGCCGGGACCACCCCAGAGACTAGTGAATTTTGGTAAATTATCACTAGTGCATTTGCAATTTCCCTACCCATCTCTTTTAGCACTCTGGGATGCATTCCATCAGGGCCAGGAGACTTGTCTACCTTTAGCCCCATTAGCTTGCCCATCACTACCTCCTTAGTGATAACAATCCTCTCAAGGTCCTCACCTGTCATAGCCTCATTTCCATCAGTCACTGGCATGTTATTTGTGTCTTCCACTGTGAAGACCGACCCAAAAAACCTGTTCAGTTCCTCAGCCATTTCCTCATCTCCCATTATTAAATCTCCCTTCTCATCCTCTAAAGGACCAATATTTACCTTAGCCACTCTTTTTTGTTTTATATATTTGTAGAAACTTTTACTATCTGTTTTTATATTCTGAGCAAGTTTACTCTCATAATCTATCTTACTCTTCTTTATAGCTTTTTTAGTAGCTTTCTGTTGCCCTCTAAAGATTTCCCAGTCCTCTAGTCTCCCACTAATCTTTGCTACTTTGTATGCTTTTTCCTTCAATTTGATACTCTCCCTTATTTCCTTAGATATCCACGGTCGATTTTCCCTCTTTCTACCGTCCTTCCTTTTTGTTGGTATAAACCTTTGCTGAGCACTGTGAAAAATCGCTTGGAAGGTTCTCCACTGTTCCTCACCTGTTTCACCATAAAGTCTTTGCTCCCAGTCTACCTTAGCTAGCTCTTCTCTCATCCCATTGTAATCTCCTTTGTTTAAGCACAAAACACTAGTGTTTGATTTTACCTTCTCACCCTTCATCTGTATTTTAAATTCCACCATATTGTGATCGCTCCTTCCGAGAGGATCCCTAACCATGAGATCATGAATCAATCCTGTCTCATTACACAGGACCAGACCTAGGACCACTTGTTCCCTCGTAGGTTCTATTACATACTGTTCTAGGAAACTATCGCGGATACATTCTATAAACTCCTCCTCAAGGCTGCCTTGATCGACCTGGTTAAACCAATCGGCATGTAGATTAAAATCCCCCATGATAACTGCTGTACCATTTCTACATGCATCCGTTATTTCTTTGTTTATTGCCTGCCCCACCATAATGTTACCATTTGGTGGCCTATAGACTACTCCTATCAGTGAATGTTTTGCCTTACTATTCCTGATTTCCACCCAAATGGATTCAACCTTATCCTCCATAGCACCAATGTCATCCCTTACTATTGCCCGGATGTCATCCTTCAATAACAGGGCTACACTACCTCCCTTACCATCCACTCTGTCCTTCCGAATAGTTTGATACCCTTGTATATTTAACTCCCAGTCGTGACCATCCTTTAACCATGTTTCAGTAATGGCCACTAAATCATAGTCATTCACGATGATTTGCGCCATCAACTCATTTACCTTATTCCGAATACTACGAGCATTCAGGTAAAGTACACTTATGTTGGCTTTTTTACCTCTGTTCTGAATCTTAACACCTCGATCAGTAACCTCTCCTAAGTTATATTTCCTCTTAACCTTTCTCCTAATTTTTCTTGTTGTCGAACCCATATCTTCCTGTAACAACCTGCCGCGTCGCTTACCATTAATGTTTTTACTTCCTGTTTAATTGCTTTTAGTATTCCTGGTCCTATTCACTGAGCTCCCCTCAGTCACTGTACCTTGTACTGTCGCCCTATTTGATTTTTGACTATGGCTTCTCTGCCTTACACTTTCCCCCTTACTGCCTTTTGTTTCTGTCCATGTTTTACTACCTTCCAACTTCCTGCACCGGTTCCCATCCCCCTGCCACATTAGTTTAAACACTCCCCAACAGCTCGAGCAAACATCCCCCCCCCCCCACAGGGCATCGGTTCCATGAATGTGGAGCTGTGAAATATTGGCAGATGCTTAAACCTAAATGTTTGGCTAAAACCACTGAATATAACTGATCTATTAATTAGCTATATCCAGTACATGGGGCAGAGCATGACCAACATGGGATATTCCCGCATTAGCCTCCCCGAACAGGCGCCGGAATGTGGCGACTAGGGGCTTTTCACAGTAACTTCATTTGAAGCCTACTTGTGACAATAAGCGGTTTTCATTTCATTTCATTTCATTCTGTGTCATACACAATGACCCAAGCCCATCCCCTGAAGAGCTGGGGTCAGCCCGGATGCAGCCTATGTGAGCCTGGTGACCCAAGCACTAGACACATGTAAATTGACACAGCCCCCGCATCACCAACCTGATTCAAACACACCTTGTATTCAGGTATTAAACTTGGAATTTAGTATTTCCTCTGTGGGGAAATAGTGAATACTGTCTGGGAGATTCTGAGAAACACAAGTTTCAGTGAGGAGCTGAAGGATATTAGTATTAATAAAGAAATGGTTTGAGGTAAATTAATGGGATTGAAGGGGGATAAATCTCCAGGGCCCGTTAATCTGCATCCCAGAGCACGTAAGGAAGTGACGCTAGAAATAGTAGATCCATTGATCATTTTGTAAAATTCTTTGGACTCTGGAATGATTCCTGCAGATTGGAGGGTAGCGAATATAATCCCATGATTCAAAAAGGGAGGTAGAGAGAAAATAAGGAACTATAGACCAGTGAGCCTAACGTCGGTAGTAGGGTAGTTGCTGGAGTCCATTATCAAGGATTCCATAGCACAGCATTTGAAAATCAGTGGTGTAATCAGACAGAGTCAGCATGGATTTACGAAGGGGAAATCACGCTTGACAAATCTACTGGAATTCTTTGAAGATGTAACTGGTGGTGTTGACCAGGGAGAACCGGTGAATGTAGTTTATTTAGACTTTCAGAAGGCTTTCGAAAAGGTCTCACATAGCAGATTAATGTGTAAAGTGAAAGTGCATGGGATTACGGGTAATGTCTTGAGATGGATAGAAAGCTGGTTAGCAGACAGGAAGCAAAAGGTTGGAATAAATGGGTCTTTTTCCGATTGGCAGGCAGTGCCTAGTGGGGTACCGCAGGAATCTGTGCTCAGACCCCAACTGTTCACATTACATATTAATGATTTGGATGGGGGAACTAAATGTACTGTCTCAAAATTTGCAGATGATACAAAGTTGGGTGGGAGGGTGAGCTGTGAGGAGGATACAGAGATGCTTCAGCGGGATTCGGACAGGCTGAGTGAGTGGGTACATGCATGGCAGAGGCAGTATAATGTGGATAAATGCGAGGTTATCCACTTCGGTAGCAAAAATAGGAAGGCAGATTATTGTTTGAATGGGTGTAATTTGAGAGAGGTGAATACTCAGCGAGATCTTGGTGTCCGCATGCATCAGTCGCAGAAAGTAAATGCGCAGGTACAGCAGTAAAGAGGATTTAAGTATAGGAATAGAGATGTTTTACAGTAATTGTAAACATGATGTGGAGATGCCGGCGTTGGACTGGGGTGAGCACGGTAAGGAGTCTTACAACACCAGGTTAAAGTCCAACAGGTTTGTTTCGATATCACTAGCTTTCCTGAGGAAGGAGCAGCGCTCCGAAAGCTAGTGATATCGAAACAAACCTGTTGGACTTTAACCTGGTGTTGTAAGACTTCGTACAGTAATTGTAAAGGGCATTGGTGAGGCCACACCTGGAGTATTGTGGGCAGTTGTGGTCTCCTTATCTGAGGAAGGATGTTCTTGTTATGGAGGGAGAGCAGCGAAGGTTTACCAGGCTGATTCCTGGGATGGCGGGACTGTCACATGAGGAAAGACTAAGTCGGTTAGGATTATATTCTTTGGAGTTTAGAAGAGTGAGAGGGGATCGCATAGAAACGTACAAAATTCTAACAGGATTGGACAGGGTAGATTCAGAAAGAATGTTCCCGATGGTGGGGGAGTCCAGAACTAGGGGTCATAGTTTGAGGATAAGGGATAAACCTTTTAGGACTGAGGTGAGGAGAAATTTCTTCACCCAGAGAGCGGTGAATCTGTGGAATTCACTCCCACAGAAAGTAGTTGAGGCCAAAGTATTGTGTAATTTCAAGAAGGAATTAGATTTGGCTCTTGGGGCTAAAGGGATCGAGGGATATGGGGGGAAGGCGGGATCAGGGTATTGAACCTGATGATCAGCCAGGATCATAATGAATGGCGGAGCAGGCTTGAAGGGCCGAATGGCCTCCTCCTGTTCCTATTTTCTATGTTTGTTCCTATGTAATCCTGTATAGTCTGCAGCCATGTATCCAGTGCTGTCAGTACAGCAACCCTGCTCAAATCACACCACGTCTCAGTTATGACTAGACGGAGAAATGTAAGCAGCTGTTATCAGAGGTCAGAGTCCTACATTTATGGTCAGTCTGGGCTGAGTGGTAACAATCTCAAATACCGATCAGTAAATCACAGCTTCCAGTTGCATTACAGAGAATTGAACACACATTGCAGTCACTCCGATGCAGTAGTGAGGGTATCCCACACTGTCAAGAGTGCTGGCTTTAGGATGAATCATTGAACCGAGGCTCAACTTGTCCTCTCATGAGGATATTAAAAAAAACATGGCACCAGCGTAACGCTGTGTAATAGTTTCTGTTCGTAGGAAAAACTAGAAGCCGAGGACACAATCTCGGACTAAAGGGACGATCCTTTAAAACAGAGATGAGGAGGAATTTCTTCAGCCAGAGGGTGGTGAATCTGTGGAACTCTTTGCCGCAGAAGGCTGTGGAGGCCAAATCACTGAGTGTCTTTAAGACAGAGATAGATAGGCTCTTGATCAATAAGGTGATCAGGGGTTATGGGGAGAAGGTAGGAGAATGGGGATGAGAAAAATATCAGCCATGATTGAATGGCGGAGCAGACTCGATGGGCCGAGTGGCCTAATTCTGCTCCTATGTCTTATGGTCTTATTATGGAAGGTACGGTATTACCTCGATTCTTTCTCCTTTTTACCTGGCCTGCACTCTTCTGTTCCAGTCCCATGCTCTGTCGCCGAGAAGCCTCACAAGGTACATATTTATCAAGATTTTGACCCCTTCACCACTTTCTCTGACCAATTTGGGATGCGTAATGGGTGCGTTCTCCCCCAGTGTTGACCACAAATAATAATTTTTCCTGAAATTCCTGCTCTCACTCAGCAAACATGGTGGAGATCAGATCAACAGCATCCGGAACAATTACATTAAGTACATTTCTGTGGATAAAAAAAACCCTTGATACTCAACAGCTCTCTGAGCATCTGGTATCACAGAATGGTTACGGTGCAGGTGGTGGCTATTCGGCCCATTGTCTCTGTCCCAGCTCTCCAAACGAGCATCTTGCCTCAGTGCCATTACCCCGCCTTTTCCCCGCACCCCGCACATCGTTTCTGTTCAAATAACCCTCTAATACCCTCTTGAACTCCTCGATTGAACCTGCCTCCACCACACTTCCAGGCCTCGCATTCCAGACCCCAACCACGCGCTGTGTGAAGAGGGCTTTTCTCACATCGCATTTGCTTCTTTTGTAAATCTGTCTCACCCATGAAGGGAAATATATAAGAAAAAGTAGAATGAATGAAAAATAGCCTTTCAACCCATCAAGCTCAGAACAAATTTCCCCTGGGCTAGTATGCTACATAATTCAGGTCTGTATTTTCAAATGTTTCTTATTAAATATGAACCATTTATTTCTGAAGAAACCCAATGGAGTTTAGAAGATTGAGAGATGGTCTTCGTAGAAGATACAAGATCTTGAGAGGACTTTGATAGGACAGACACCACGAGGATGTTTCCCGTAATGGGGGAGGCTTGAACTCGGGACATCGTTTATCAATAAAGAGGCCTCCCTTGTAAGACAGAAGAGGAGAAACCGTTTCTCCGACAGGGTCAGTGTTCTGTGACGTTCTCTTCCCCAAGGAGCAGTGGAGGTTGGGTCACTGAACTTATTCAAGGATGAGTTAAGACAGATTTGTGATGATAGACAAGAATGAAGATGTGTGTGTGTGTGTAGGAGGGGGGGAGGGGGGGCAGACAAGAAAGTGGAATTGAGACCACAACTCGATCAGTCGGGATCTTATTGAATGGTGGAGCAGGCTGGAAGGGCCGAATGGCCTACTCCTCTCCTAAATCCGACGTTCGTACCTTACGCTCCCATGATTCCCTCAGCACAGCAACATACACGACAGACCCCCCACCCCCCGCCCCACCCCGATATGATTTGCATCCTCAAGTCCCACCCCAGAATGTAAAATAATTCTTTAAGATTAGCTCCCAGGATGAGGCATCACTGACAAGGCCAACATTCATCAGCATCCCCAATTGCCCCTGAGTGTGTCTCGGCGAGAGATGATCTGTGCCCACATTTCAGTCCAGTAATTGCTGCACTGTCAGTGAGGCAGCTCCTCGGGATGTGATAATAACCAGAAGCTTCCTGTGCCGCTGAACAAACGCCAAACCAAAATAAAAGCAAATGACTGCGGACGCTGGAGTCTGAAACACAAACAGAAAATACTGGACAATCTCAGCAGGTCAGAGTTGGACCAGATGTCTTCGCTGAGGGAGCTACGTTGTACCAAAAACCTCTGCACCTCCTCCAATCCAACCCTGCTCGGTTATCTTTGATTGAAGGTCCCACTGGAAAGGTGTCCTCGCTAACATTGCAGTACACCCCACTCAGGGTCACAGCTATCAGCCCAGATTGTGCAGTCAAAGTCTGCCCAAGGGCCTGACGCAATATTTTCACTCACAGTTTGCGGGAAAAACACAGACTGAGACAAGCAAACTAACATCAACATTCAAATAGTATCCGTGCTAGCCTAAATAAAGTGGAATTTCTGTCTCGTGGGTTTTCTAAAGAGAGCCAGAATATTTCCCCGAGCTGTGCTGTAGTTGAAGTTTCGTAAACATTCAGATGAAGCCTCCTTTGCCGAACTCTCAATTCATACCCCAGTGATCTCGGTGCTTTGGATTTAATCCTGTGACTGAGCCCAAAACATCCAGTGAGAAAGCAAAGGTCAAATCAACGGACATTGCTTCCCCCACCTTTGAAATTCTCCCCCAGCTTCAATGAAAGGTCAACAACAACTTGTATTTATATAGTGCCTGTCCCAAGGTGCTTTACCAAGCAAAGTACACCAAGTCACAAAGGGGTAGGTGACCAAGAGCTCGGCAATTAGTTGGGTTTTAAGAAGCAGCTTAAAGGTGATTAGATCTAAACCATTTATCTCAGTTTGTGCTACTAACGCACCAATCTGATTAAGAATGCTTTGTGTATTCCGACAACGCCTTTCATTTCATTTTTTAAAATATTATTACCTGAGTGGAGCTTATTTGCTGAAACACAATTGTCGTTAACTCTCTGTCCCTTCCTGTTTGACTCTCCTTGTCATTATCCAAATTGATACACTGCTGCCTTGAACTCCCTCCTCGGTTTTCTCAAGCTCCGTTCACTGAACCGCTCCACGCGTCTGTTACTTTAAAGCTCTATCGACAGCCTGAGTTATATGGGGCGGGATTCTCCCCTCCCCGGCGGGGCGGGGGGGTCCCGGCGGGATGGAGTGGCGGGAACCACTCCGACGTCGGGCCGCCCCAAAGGTGCGGAGGTCTCCGCATCTTTAGGGGCCAAGCCCTCACCTTGAGGGGCTTGGGCAGCACGGTAGCATTGTGGATAGCACAATTGCTTCACAGCTCCAGGGTCCCAGGTTCGATTCCGGCTTGGGTCACTGTCTGTGCGGAGTCTGCACATCCTCCCCGTGTGTGCGTGGGTTTCCTCCGGGTGCTCCGGTTTCCTCCCACAGTCCAAAGATGTGCAGGTTAGGTGGATTGGCCGTGATAAATTGCCCTTAGTGTCCAAAATTGTCCTTAGTGTTGAGTGGGGTTACTGGGTTATGGGGATAGGGTGGAGGTGTTGACCTTGGGTAGGGTGCTCTTTCCAAGAGCCGGTGCAGACTCGATGGGCCGAATGGCCTCCTTCGGCACTGTAAATTCTATGCTAATCTATGAAAAAGAGTGCCCCCACGGCACAGGCCCGCCCGCGGATCGGTGGGCCCCAATCGCGGGCCAGGCCACCGTGGGCGCACCTCCTGGGGTCAGATTCCCCGCGCCCCCCCCCCCCCCAGGACCCCAGAGCCTGCCCGCGCCGCCTTGTCCCGCTGTTCAAAAGGTGATTTAATCCACGCTGGCGGGACAGGCATTCCAGCAGCGGGACTTCGGCCCATCGCGGGCCGGAGAATCGGCGGGGGTGGGCCCGCTGACCGGCGCGATTCCCGCCCCCGCCGGCGCGATTCCCGCCCCCGCCGAATCTCTGGTGGCAGATACTTCGGGACACGGCGGAGGCGGGATTCACGCCAGCCCCCGGCGATTCTCTGACCCGGCGGGGGGTCGGAGAATCCCACCCATGATTCGTCAGGACATTAATCCTAGCCTGGGTTAAGTGGAACCCATTCCGCTAGGGGCTTTTCACTGTAACTTCATTTGAAGCCTACTTGTGACAATAAGCGATTTCCATTTCATTTCATTCCCGTGAACAGGTCCCTCTTACCCATGCACTGGTGCCAGTAACTCCATGAATCAGATCCCCCCTTTCCCCCCCCCCACACAACACCCGTTAGAATCAAGTATTTTATTCTGTGGTCTGTGTGACTCGAGGCAATTGGCACGTGGCTCAGGTAAGCATCCAAAGATGATAAAAGCTGAATACTGCTGATGCCGGAAGCCTGAAATAAACACAGAAAATGTTGGATGAACTCAGCAGATCTGTGGAGGGAGAAACGGCATTAACGATTTGAGTCCAATATGTGTTCTCGGGCTCCAAACGTTAACTCTGTTTCTCTCTCCACAGACGCTGCCAGACCTGCTGAGTTTATCCAGCATTTTCTGTTTTAAATCCAGAGGCGATCACGGTTGAAATCCTGCATTTTAATTTGGACCCCAACTGCTCAAACTCTCGCAGCAGATCATCATTCCTAGTTCCAAAGAACAAAGAACAATACAGCACAGGAACAGGCCCTTCGGCCCTCCAAGCCTGCGCCAACCATGGTACCTGCCTAAACTCAAACCGTCTGCACTTACGGAGTCCGTATCCTTCCATCCCCACCCTATTCCCTGAACAGGCGCCGGGATGTGGCGACATCACTATTTTTTTTCACTATAACTTCATTTGAAGCCTACTTGTGACAATAAGCAATTTTCTTTTTTTCCTTTCCTATTCATATATTTGTCTAGATGCCCTTTAAATGCCGCTATTGTACCTGCTCCCACCCCCTCCCCAGGCAAATATTTACCACCCTCTTTGTCATGAACACCGCCCAGTCCATCACACGAACCTGCCTCCCATCCATTGACTCCATCTACACCTCCCGCTGCCTGGGGAAAGCGGGCAGCATAATCAAAGATCCCTCCCACCCGGCTTACTCACTCTTCCAACTTCTTCCATCGAGCAGGAGATACAGAAGTCTGAGAACACGCACGAACAGATTCAAAAACAGCTTCTTCCCCACTGTTACCAGACTCCTAAATGACCCTCTTATGGACTGACCTCATTAACACTACACCCTGTATGCTTCATCCGATGCCAGTGCTTATGTAGTTACATTGTATATGTTGTGTTGCCCTATTATGTATTTTCTTTTATTCCCTTTTCTTCTCATGTACTTAATGATCTGTTGAGCTGCTCGCAGAAAAATACTTTTCACTGTATCTCGGTACACGTGACAATAAACAAATCCAATCCAATCCAATCCAATCTCTCCTCATAGCTACCATTGGATCCTCCCCCTCCAACTCCTAATTCGTCTCCAGGTGGGAAGAGATGTCCTTAATCCCAAAACCAGGCAGGCACCTTTGAAACTATCCCCCTGGTAATACTGCCTCCTGTCACTAGCACATTGCTTTTCACTCCCCTATTTGAATGGCCTGCAGCACCATGGAGCGATGGACAGTTTATCCGGCAGTCTCTGTTCCCATCTACACAGGTAGCAAGTACCTCCCACCTGTTGTTCAATGTCAAAGGTCGAGGCTCCTTCATCATTACACCCTGGATCCCCATTACCTGCCTGACTCTGTCACATCTTCCTAACCCCTGATTATTGACCAACTCTAAAGTTCTACCCAGCCTGAGGGGTGAGACTGCCTTCTGTAACTCTTCCCCCTCCCTGATGCCCCACAACGTCCACATCTCACTCCAGCTCAACAGGTCGGAACCAAACTTGCTCCAGCTGTAGATATTGTTACCCAGGATTGCAATGTTTTCCATAAACTCCCAAATGTTACCATAACAGCTGACCACCACGTCTTGTCTAATCTTATTCAAACAATTAATTAGTTATTAATTACATCAATTTACCGTCTCCTAGTTTGGGAAATAAAAGAGAAACGCAAGCTCCAGACGAGAAGGCAACAAGAATTGTTTAAAAAGCAGCACCTCCCTCCCCCTCTGCACGCATTTTTCGCTTGCACCCAATTTCCAACATCGGTATTCGATTTACGAAGCAGTCTGTTCCCTGCGGGGTGGTTCCCCTGCCTGTGCAGCTCTCTGCTCATCGGTGAACCTTCGCATAGTTTCTCCTCCTTGTGAAAATCTGTCTTACACAATAAATCAGCCAACGTTCTCCCGCCACCTCTCCTGCCTGAGCGAGTTTCATGCAGCCTACTGCACAGAATGGTACGATCTCTAAAGATCAATCACTGAGTTACTTGTCTTCATTATAGTTTATTTCAGCTTCACTGTATTAATCATACATTTACAAATTGGGGGAGTCATCCTGTTTTTGAATTGAGCTGCAGAAAACTCAACCTCACTCGGTGGTATTATTCTCGGAGAGCCATGATGTAATATCTGCATTGTTACAAAAGCTAAACTTCACAATATTTTATTAAAATTCTTCCACAGGGTGTGGGTGTCGCTGTCTCAGCCAGCAATTGTCCTGCCCATCCCTATAGGTCTTGAGAAGGTGGGGGTGAGCTGCATTCTTGAGCCGCTGCAGTCCCTGAGGTGTAGGTACACTCACTGTGCTGTTAGGGAGGGAGTTCCAGGATGTTGCTCCAGGGACAGTGAAGGAATGGTGATATATTTCCCAGTCAGGGTGGTGAGTGACTCGGAGGGGAACCTCCAGGTGGTGGGGTTCCCAGGTATCTGCTGCTCTTGTCCTTCTAGATGGGAGTGGTCGTGGGTTTGGAAGGTGCTGCCTAAGGAACCTTGGTGAGTTACTGCAGTGCATCTTGTCGATGGTACACACGGCTGTCACTGTGTGTCGGTGGTGGAGGGTTTGAATGTTTGTGGAAGGGGACCAATCAAGCGGGGCTGCTTTGTCCTAGATGGCATCGAGCTTCTTGAGTGTTGTTGGAGCTGCACTCACCCAGGCAAGTGGAGAGTATTCCATCACACTCCGGACTTGTGCCTTGTGGACAGGTTTGGGGTGGTCTGCAGGTGAGTTACTCACTGCAGAATTCCCAATCTCTGCCCTGCTCTTGTAGCCACAGTATTAATATGGCTAGTCCAGTTCAGTTTCTGATCAACGGTTGATAGTGGCGGATTCAATGATAGTAATGCCATTGAATGTCAAGGGTGGAAGGTTGGGTTTGTCTTGTTGGAGGTGGTCATTACCTGGCATTTTTGCGGCATAAATATTTAGGGAGAGGTACAGAACAAAGAGATCTAGGGGTACAGGCTCATAGCTCCTCGAAGGTGGAGTCGCAGGTGGTCAGGGCGGTGAAGAAGGCATTCATCATGCTAGGTTTTATTGGTCAGAACATTGAATACAGGAGTTGGGACGTCTTGTTGAAGTTGTACAAGACATTGTAAGACCACACATAGAACATAGAACATAGAACATAGAACAATACAGCGCAGTACAGGCCCTTCGGCCCACGATGTTGCACCGAAACAAAAGCCATCTAACCTACACTATATCATTATCATCCATATGTTTATCCAATAAACTTTTAAATGCCCTTAATGTTGGCGAGTTCACTACTGTAGCAGGTAGGGCATTCCACGGCCTCACTACTCTTTGCGTAAAGAACCTACCCCTGACCTCTGTCCTATATCTATTACCCCTCAGTTTAAGGCTATGTCCCCTCGTGCTAGCCATTTCCATCCGCGGGAGAAGGCTCTCACTGTCCACCCTATCTAACCCTCTGATCATTTTGTATGCCTCTATTAAGTCTCCTCTTAACCTTCTTCTCTCTAACGAAAACAACCTCAAGTCCATCAGCCTTTCCTCATAAGATTTTCCCTCCATACCAGGCAACATCCTGGTAAATCTCCTCTGCACCCGTTCCAAAGCCTCCACGTCCTTCCTATAATGCGGTGACCAGAACTGTACGCAATACTCCAAATGCGGCCGTACCAGAGTTCTGTACAGCTGCAACATGACCTCCTGACTCCGGAACTCAATCCCTCTACCAATAAAGGCCAACACTCCATAGGCCTTCTTCACCACCCTATCAACCTGGGTGGCAACTTTCAGGGATCTATGTACATGGACACCTAGATCCCTCTGCTCATCCACACTTTCAAGAACTTTTCCATTAGCCACATATTCCACATTCCTGTTATTCCTTCCAAAGTGAATCACCTCACACTTCTCTACATTAAACTCCATTTGCCACCTCTCAGCCCAGCTCTGCAGCTTATCTATATCCCTCTGTAACCTGCTACATCCTTCCACACTATCGACAACACCACCGACTTTAGTATCGTCTGCAAATTTACTCACCCACCCTTCTGCGCCTTCCTCTAGGTCATTGATAAAAATTACAAACAGCAACGGCCCCAGAACAGATCCTTGTGGTACTCCACTTGTGACAGAACTCCATTCTGAAAATTTCCCATCAACCACCACCCTCTGTCTTCTTTCAGCTAGCCAATTTCTGATCCACATCTCTAAATCACCCTCAATCCCCAGCCTCCGTATTTTCTGCAATAGCCTACCGTGGGGAACCTTATCAAACGCTTTGCTGAAATCCATATACACCACATCAACTGCTCTACCCTCGTCTACCTGTTCAGTCACCTTCTCAAAGAACTCGATAAGGTTTGTGAGGCATGACCTACCCTTCACAAAGCCATGCTGACTATCCCTGATCATATTATTCCTATCTAGATGATTATAAATCTTGTCTCTTATAATCCCCTCCAAGACTTTACCCACTACAGACGTGAGGCTCACCGGTCTATAGTTGCCGGGGTTGTCTCTGCTCCCCTTTTTGAACAAAGGGACCACATTTGCTATCCTCCAGTCCTCTGGCACTATTCCTGTATCCAATGATGACATAAAAATCAAAGCCAATGGTCCAGCAATCTCTTCCCTGGCCTCCCAGAGAATCCTAGGATAAATCCCATCAGGTCCCGGGGACTTATCTATTTTCAGCCTGTCCAGAATTGCCAACACCTCTTCCCTACTTACCTCAATGCCATCTAATCTATTTACCTGGAGCTCAGCATTCTCCTCCACAACCTTATCTTTTTCCTGAGTGAATACTGACGAAAAATATTCATTTAGTATCTCGCCTATCTCTTCAGACTCTACACACAACTTCCCATCCCTGTCCTTGACTGGTCCTACTCTGTCCCTAGTCATTCGCTTATTCCTGACATACCTTCGAAAGCTTTTGGGTTTTCCTTGATCCTTCCTGCCAAATACTTCTCATGTCCCCTCCTTGCTCGTCTTAGCTCTCTCTTTAGATCCTTCCTCGCTACCTTGTAACTATCCATCGCCCCAACTGAAACTTCACACCTCATCTTCACATAGGCCTCCTTCTTCCTCTTAACAAGAGATTCCACTTCCTTGGTAAACCACGGTTCCCTCGCTCGGCACCTTCCTCCCTGCCTGACCGGTACATACTTATCAAGAACACGCAGTAGCTGATCCTTGAACAAGCTCCACTTATCCAGTGTGTCCAAAACTTGCAGCCTACTTCTCCACCTTATCCCCCCCAAGTCACGTCTAATGGCATCATAATTTCCCTTCCCCCAGCTATAACTCTTGCCCTGCGGTGTATACTTATCCCTTTCCATCCTTAACGTAAACGTCACCGAATTGTGGTCACTGTCCCCAAAGTGCTCACCTACCTCCAAATCCAACACCTGGCCTGGTTCATTACCCAAAACCAAATCCAATGTGGCCTTGCCCCTTGTTGGCCTGTCAACAAACTGTGTCAGGAAACCCTCCTGCACACACTGAACAAAAAACGACCCATCTAATGTACTCGAACTATATCTTTTCCAGTCAATATTTGGAAAGTTAAAGTCTCCCATAATAACTACCCTATTACTTTCGCTCTTATCCAGGATCATCCTCGCCATCCTTTCCTCTACATCCCTAGAACTATTTGGAGGCCTATAGAAAACTCCCAACAGGGTGACCTCTCCTTTCCTGTTTCTAACCTCAGCCCATACTACCTCGGAAGATGAGTCCCCATCTAGCATCCTCTCCGCCACCGTAATACTGCTCTTGACTAGCAGCGCCACACCTCCCCCTCTTTTGCCTCCTTCTCTGAGCTTACTAAAACACCTAAACCCCGGAACCTGCAACATCCATTCCTGTCCCTGCTCTATCCACGTCTCCGAAATGGCCACAACATCGAAGTCCCAGGTACCAACCCATGCTGCCAGTTCCCCTACCTTATTTCGTATACTCCTGGCATTGAAGTAGACACACTTCAAACCACCTACCTGAACACTGGCCCCCTCCTGCGACGTCAAATCTGAGCTCCTGACCTCTATACTCTCATTCTCCCTTACCATAAAACTACAATCCAGGTTCCCATGCCCCTGCTGCATTAGTTTAAACCCCCCCAAAGAGCACTAACAAATCTCCCCCCCAGGATATTTGTGCCCCGCAGGTTCAGATGTAGACCATCCTGTCTGTAGAGGTCCCACCTTCCCCAGAAAGCGCCCCAGTTATCCAGAAATCTGAATCCCTCCCGCCTGCACCATCCCTGTAGCCACGTGTTTAATTGCTCTCTCTCCCTATTCCTCATCTCACTATCACGTGGCACGGGCAACACCCCAGAGATAACAACTCTGTTTGTTCTAGTTCTGAGCTTCCATCCTAGCTCCCTGAAAGCCTGCCTGACATCCTTATCCCCTTTCCTACCTATGTCGTTAGTGCCAATGTGGACCACGACTTGGGGCTGCTCCCCCTCCCCCTTAAGGACCCGGAAAACACGAACACTGTGTTCAGTTCTGGTCACCCTATTACAGGAAGGATATTGTTAAACTAGAAAGAGCGCAGAAGAGATTGACGAGGATGCTCCCAGGACTTGATGGTTTGAATTATAAAGAGAGGCCGGATAGACTGGGACACTTTTCCCTGGAGCGTGGGAGGCTGAGGGGTGATCGATAAAATAATGAGGAGCATAGATAGGGTAGATAGTCAACATCTTTTCCCAAAGGTAGAGGAGTCTAGAACTAGAGGGCATAGGTTTAAGGTGAGAGAGGAGAGATACAAAAGGGTTTCAGGCGGGATAGAGGGGGATGTAAAAGGGGAGGCGGAGTTGCGCTACTTGTTCGGGAGAATATCACAGCTGTACTGCGGGTGAACACCTCAGAGGGTAGCGAGGCTATATGGGTAGAGATCAGGAATAAGAAGGGTGCAGTCACAATGTTGGGGGTTTACTACAGGCCTCCCAACAGCCAGCGGGAGATAGAGGAGCAGATAGGGAGACAGATTTTGGAAAAGAGTAAAAACAACAGGGTTGTGGTGATGGGAGACTTCAACTTCCCCAATATTGACTGGGACTCACTTAGTGCCAGGGGCTTAGACGGGGCAGAGTTTGTAAGGAGCATCCAGGAGGGCTTCTTAAAACAATATGTAGACAGTCCAACTAGGGAAGGGGCGGCACTGGACCTGGTATTGGGGAATGAGCCCGGCCAGGTGGTAGATGTTTCAGTAGGGGAGCATTTCGGTAAAAGTGACCACAATTCAGTAAGTTTTAAAGTACTGGTGGACAAGGATAAGAGTGGTCCTAGGATGAATGTGCTAAATTGGGGGAAGGCTAATTCTAACAATATTAGGCGGGAACTGAAGAACATAGATTGGGGGCGGATGTTTGAAGGCAAATCAACATCTGACATGTGGGAGGCTTTCAAGTGTCAGTTGAAAGGAATTCAGGACCGGCATGTTCCTGTGAGGAAGAAAGATAAATACGGCAATTTTCGGGAACCTTGGATAACGAGAGATATTGTAGGCCTCGTCAAAAAGAAAAAGGAGGCATTTGTCAGGGCTAAAAGGCTGGGAACAGACGAAGCCTGCGTGGAATATAAGGAAAGTAGGAAGGAACTTAAGCAAGGAGTCAGGAGGGCTAGAAGGGGTCACGAAAAGTCATTGGCAAATAGGGTTAAGGAAAATCCCAAGGCTTTTTACACGTACATAATAAGCAAGAGGGTAGCCAGGGAAAAGGTTGGCCCACTGAAGGATAGGCAAGGGAATCTATGTGTGGAGCCAGAGGAAATGGGCGAGGTACTAAATGAATACTTTGCATCAGTATTCACCAAAGAGAAGAAATTGGTAGATGTTGAGTCCGGAGAAGGGTGTGTAGATAACCTGGGTCACATTGAGATCCAAAAAGACGAGGTGTTGGGTGTCTTAAAAATATTAAGGTAGATAAGTCCCCAGGGCCTGATGGGATCTACCCCAGAATACTGAAGGAGGCTGGAGAGGAAATTGCTGAGGCCTTGACAGAAATCTTTGGATCCTCACTGTCTTCAGGGGATGTCCCGGAGGACTGGAGAATAGCCAATGTTGTTCCTCTGTTTAAGAAGGGTAGCAAGGATAATCCAGGGAACTACAGGCCGGTGAGCCTTACTTCAGTGGTAGGGAAATTACTGGAGAGAATTCTTCGAGACAGGATCTACTCCCATTTGGAAGCAAATGGACGTATTAGTGAGAGACAGCATGGTTTTGTGAAGGGGAGGTCGTGTCTCACTAACTTGATCGAGTTTTTCGAGGAGGTCACTAAGATGATTGATGCAGGTAGGGCAGTGGATGTTGTCTATATGGACTTCAGAAAGGCCTTTGACAAGGTCCCTCATGGTAGACTAGTACAAAAGGTGAAGTCACACGGGATCAGGGGTGAGTTCGCAAGGTGGATACAGAACTGGCTAGGTCATAGAAGGCAGAGAGTAGCAATGGAAGGATGCTTTTCTAATTGGAGGGCTGTGACCAGTGGTGTTCCACAGGGATCAGTGCTGGGACCTTTGCTCTTTGTAGTATATATAAATGATTTGCAGGAAAATGTAACTGGTCTGATTAGTAAGTTTGCAGATGACACAAAGGTTGGTGGAATTGCGGATAGCGATGAGGACTGTCAGAGGATACAGCAGGATTTAGATTGTTTGGAGACTTGGGCGGAGAGATGGCAGATGGAGTTTAATCCGGACAAATGTGAGGTAATGCATTTTGGAAGGTCTAATGCAGGTAGGGAATATACAGTGAATGGTAGAACCCTCAAGAGTATTGAAAGTCAAAGAGATCTAAACACAGGTGGAGAAGGTAGTCAAGAAGGCATACGGCATGCTTGCCTTCATTGGCCGGGGCATTGAGTATAAGAATTGGCAAGTCATGTTGCAGCTGTATAGAACCTTAGTTAGGCCACACTTGGAGTATAGTGTTCAATTCTGGTCGCCACACTACCAGAAGGATGTGGAGGCTTTAGAGAGGGTGCAGAAGAGATTTACCAGAATGTTGCCTGGTATGGAGGGCATTAGCTATGAGGAACGGTTGAATAAACTCGGTTTGTTCTCACTGGAACGAAGGAGGTTGAGGGGAGACCTGATAGAGGTCTACAAAATTATGAGGGGCATAGACAGAGTGGATAGTCAGAGGCTTTTCCCCAGGGTAGAGGGGTCAATTATTAGGGGGCATAGGTTTAAGGTGAGAGGGGCAAGGTTTAGATTAGATGTACGAGGCAAGTTTTTTACGCAGAGGGTAGTGGGTGCCTGGAACTCGCTACCAGAGGAGGTGGTGGAAGCAGGGATGATAGTGACATTTAAGGGGCATCTTGACAAATACATGAATAGGATGGGAATAGAGGGATACGGACCCAGGAAGTGTAGAAGATTGTAGTTTAGTCGGGCAGCATGGTCGGCACGGGCTTGGAGGGCCGAAGGGCCTGTTCCTGTGCTGTACATTTCTTTGTTCTTTGGTCTTTGTTCTTTGGGTCCAGAGGGGCAATTGTTTCACACAGAGGGTGGTGAGTGTCTGGAACGAGCTGCCAGAGGCAGTAGTAGAGGCGGGTACAATTTTGTCTTTTAAAAAGCATTTAGACAGTTACATGGGTAAGCTGGGTATAGAGGGATATGGGCCAAATGGGGGCAATTGGGACTGGCTTAGTGATAGGACTGGGCAGCATGGACAAGCTGGGCTGAAGGGCCTGTTGTAAACCTCTATAATATTACTTACTCCTTTAATTTATAATGAAATAGAATGCTCTGGATGAGAGATCTGGGGCGTCATTCTCCGACCCCCCGCCGGGTCGGAGAATGGCCGTTGGCCGCCGTGAATCCCGCCCCCGCCCCCGCCGAAGTCTCCGCTCCCGGAGATTGGGCGGGGGCGGGAATCCGGCCGCGCCGGTTGGCGGGACCCCCCGCTGGATTCTCCGGCCCGGATGGGCCGAAGTCCCGCCCAGGAATTGCCTGTCCCGCCGGCGTAAATCAAACCTGGTATTTACCGGCGGGACCAGGCGGCGTGGGCGGGCTCCGGGGTCCTAGGGGGGGGCGCGGGGCGATCTGACCCCGGGAGGTGCCCCCACGGTGGCCTGGCCCGCGATCGGGGCCCACCGATCCGCGGGCGGGCCTGTGCCGTGGGGGCACTCTTTCCCTTCCGCCTCCGCCACGGTCTCCACCATGGCGGAGGCGGAAGTGACTCTCCCCACTGCGCATGCGCGGGAAACTGACAGCGGCCGCTGACGCTCCCGCGCATGCGCCGCATTTCCGCGCCAGCTGTCGGGGCAACAAACGCCATTTCCGCCAGCTGGCGGGGCGGAAATCCCTCCGGCGTCGGCCTAGCCCCTCAATGTTGGGGCTAGGCCGCCAAAGATGCGGAGACTTCCGCACCTTTTTGCCAGCGCGATGCCCGTCTGATTTGCGCCGGCTTTGGCGCCAGTCGGCGGGCATCCCGCCGTTGGGGGAGAATTTCGCCCGAGGTGATTATGCTGATCCTCTTCCCAGAGACAGGCTGTAAGCTGTCTGGTATATGGAAAGAAACCCGAGAGCGAGAGAGAGAGTGATTTAAGGATCAGGGAGTTGCTAAGGAGGGTCTAGCACTGGGAGTGGAATGACTTATTTGAGGACACATGGAGATTTGAGCTGGCGATGCATGGAGCAATGAAAAAATGCTGAAAATCTGGGATTATTTTGTGAATCAATCTTGTATTGTCACACATCTGCCAGAAACGTAGCATAACGTAAAAGCATTTCATAAGGAATATTTTGAAAGTGTTGGTTAATCTGAAAGTACCTTTCGTTTTGTTTGCTGTATATGTTGCATGTTGAGCAATGTTTAATCTATGTTGATTTTAATTGGTTTGTTCCGCAAAAGTTTTAACACGTGAAAATTTTCTATCCTCAGGTTATTTGTGTGTGTCGCTGGAAAATTCATCTCTGTTTAAAAAGAGACCAGTCTGTACGGGGATTGCAACAGTATTAATGGAGTTAGTTTACACCTTTTATATCAACCAACCCAAGAATTTCTGCATGCAGTTCTCTTGCAGGCTCCACATAACCTGAGAGATGAAGCATCTCTGACCTGGAGCGGTGCATGGAGTGAAGATTAAGTTGCAGTGGGAATTGTTACCCAGCACAACCGCAGATATTTCAAAATGGCGCAGCCTGACTGGAGCCAGGAAATGAACTCTAAGAGTATTGACACCTTCAATTTAGCACAACGTCAAGAGATTCCTTAAAAACGTAATGTCAGTAATTCTGCCTGGTTCAGGAACACCGCCTTCCCCCTTCCAACACAATCTCATTCCTCATGTACAAAGCAAAGTGCCTGGGCATGAAGGAGAACGTCACTTGGTGCCACGACCCAAACATCAGGCCTGTAAATCGCTCGCTCTCTACACAGAGCAGATCGCCACCGCAATGATTTACCACATTGTCTTTTAAAGGGAACGATCTTGCTTTTTTTTTAAACTATGCGCATTTGTATCACACCTTTTAGAATCTCAGCCACCTGCACTGACGCAGAAGCTATTAACAGAAAAATATTTGCCCAAGGCGCTTCACAAGAGGCCTTAAAACGATTCCACGCCAAGTCACGTGGCTTGGAATTTGCAGCACGGAAGCAGGGTCTGTCAGCTCGACTGGCCCCGAGCTGGTGATGGTGCCACTGATCAGCAGCCTGATTAGACAAAATGAACCAATCAGGGAGAAAGCTGGTTTCGGTCCTCCAAGCGGTTCACACGAGGTCAGGTTCACCACAGACCCTGAGGGATCTTTGTGTTATAATTAACATTAGTGATAATGAAACCACAACGAGAATAGGGAATGCGGAGGGGGCAGGCCAATAGGGGTATTTAGAATCATAAAAGGGTTGGGTAGGACAGATGTAGTGCAGATCCTTTCACTTGTAGGGAGACCGAGCTAACAGCCATGAATACAAGATTGTTTCGAACAATTCACCAGTGCCCATGTACAGCTTTACGTTTAATTTATATTTATATTTTGTGTGTTAAGGAAGGTGGAACATGGCTATAGCTTCATTTGCATTTTTTTGTGAGCTTGCAGCTGGGCCCTCCGAGGAAAAAGGTCAGGTGTTCTGGATTTGTTTGTATAACATACATTTTTAATGAGGTTTTACAACCCTTGAAGTGATGGACTACAAACGGGCAGCAGTTTCGTGGTTTGGGAAAAAACAAAGGAGGAAAAAACAGCAACAGAGGTTCAAGTGCACAGAGAAACACAGAGAACGACATAAAAGGTCAGAGCGTGTGTGTGTCAGAGAGGGATGACGGGAGTATGAGGAGAAATACTTTAAAGCTGCTGGGGGACTGAGTTCAGAGAACTCTACTTGTTTGCTCCACATTTGAACTAATAGTGAGTGAGGGGTTTTGGGTGTCTTAGTGAGAGGTGCCAGCTGGGGGGAAAAGCATTTGGAGAATGCTCAGAAGTACACCAGAAGCAACTGAGGCAGATCAAATAGGAGCAGAGTTAAGATAGTGCTAAATCTAGGGGTAGCACAGCGGTGCAGTGGTTAGCACTGCTGCCTCACAGCACCGAGGACCTGGGTTCAATCCTGGCCCCGGGTCACTGTCCGTGTGGAGTTTGTACATTCTCCCCGTGTCTGTGTGGGTCTCACCCCCACAACCCAAAGCCGTGCAGGGTAGGTGGATTGGCCACGCTAAATTGCCCCTCAATTAGAAAAAAAATAATTGGCTACTCTAAATTTATTTTTAAAAGACAGCAATCTGCAGGTTATGAAGTGGTTGAAAGAGCTGTACTCAATGTTTGTCAGGTTGCCTCTGAAGCTTATCGATTAAAGTTTAGGGCCTTAATGTATGGTTTAGCACAGTGGGCTAAACAGCTGGCTTGTAATGCAGAACAATGCCAGCAGCGCGGGTTCAATTCCCGTACCAGCCTCCCCGAACAGGCGCCAGAATGTGGCGAATAGGGGCTTTTCACAGTAACTTAATTGAAGCCGACTTGTGATAATAAGCGATTATTAGTATTAAGGAAAAAAACCTAATCACACATTTGTTGAATTTGCAATGAAAAAGACATGGGGCGGGATTCACGCCAGCCCCCGGCGATTCTTCGACACGGCGGAGGGTCGGAGAATCCCCCCCATGCTGTGGGATCAATGGTTTAAATCACTGAAATTTGAGGAAAATATTGAGAACATGAGGGGAATTATGAATTTGGAAGAATTCAATAGCAGCCTAGTAACCATTAGACTTATTTTGATGGGCGTCAAGTCACAATGATCCAAGAAGCTTTTGGCTTATACCCATAATATCTTAGACAGACAGTTACATGTGGAGAATTGGTCATATGGGAATTAACAGGGAAACTGGAAGAATAGGAAATCTGATGACAGAAAAAGGCACTAGGGAACAGGCAGAAGGACATCTAAATAATAAAGGAGATAGGTAGAACTTAAAAGTGATGAACAGAAAACATTAAAGCTTTCATTGCAATAGAACTGGACATACTAAAGCTAATTGCTGGAATTTATTGGAAAGCCCATTGCAGTATCCACAAACCTGGAAGGCCATGGTGAAAGCTACTGCTGCGAGACATTCAGTGTACAATGATTCCCTAATTCTACGCTCAGATTCCATAATCCTGGGAGTGGAAGTATAATCTAGGTGTCACAAATGTTCTCCATTGTAGAGACTGAAGATCCAGTAATCGCGGGTCGCAATTTCTTGAATAATCTTTATTGGTCATAAGTAGGCTTACATTAACAATGCAATGAAGTTACTGTGAAAAGCCCCTAGTCGCCACATTCCGGCGCCTGTTCGGGTACACAGAGGGAGAATTCAGAATGTCCAATTCACCGAACAGCACATCTTTCGGGACTTGTGGGAGGAAACCGGAGCACCCGGAGGAAACCCACACAGACACGGGGAGAACGTGCAGATTTCCACACTGACAGTCACTCAAGCCGGGAATCGAACCTGGGACCCTGGAGCTGTGAAGCAACAGTGCTACCCACTATGCTACCGTGCCGCCCCGGTCTTCCGGCATGCTGTGGCCTAGCAATAGTGACAATCCATGGAATCAGTCAGGCTTCGTATGGCAGATTAACCTCAGAAACTACTCCTATCACCTCTGTCCATGACTCTACATTGAAATATCCAGAATGTTTTTTTGAAATTAGAAGTTTCAAGGGAGGTGTAACATTATACTTGCAGGAGAATGCAAGTCCACCAATTTGTCCACAACGTACGTGCAGCATCTACTTAGAAGACAAATTGAAGGTTGAATTATGATTGAAAAATAGAGAAAGACGGAATCATCACAAACCACACAGATTTATGCAGTGCCATTAAAGGTCATTAACAATATGCCTTGCTCCACACTTAGTTAGGCCACACTTGGAGTATAGTGTTCAATTCTGGTCGCCACACTACCAGAAGGATGTGGAGGCTTTAGAGAGAGTGCAGAAGAGATTTACCAGAATGTTGCCTGGTATGGAGGGCATTAGCTATGAGGAGCGGTCAAATAAACTCGGTTTGTTCTCACTGGAACGAAGGAGGTTGAGGAGAGACCTGATAGAGGTCTACAAAATTATGAGGGGCATAGACAGAGTGGATAGTCAGAGGCTTTTCCCCAGGGTAGAGGGGTCAATTACTAGGGGGCATAGGTTTAAG
The DNA here is from genome assembly GCF_047496885.1 of Scyliorhinus torazame. Lineage (NCBI taxonomy): Eukaryota > Metazoa > Chordata > Chondrichthyes > Carcharhiniformes > Scyliorhinidae > Scyliorhinus > Scyliorhinus torazame. The sequence goes on from NC_092715.1 coordinate 11,312,952, forward strand.
GTGAGAGGGGCAAGGTTTAGAGTAGATGTACGAGGCAAGTTTTTTACGCAGAGGGTAGTGGGTGCCTGGAACTCGCTACCGGAGGAGGTGGTGGAAGCAGGGACGATAGGGACATTTAAGGGGCATCTTGACAAATACATGAATAGGATGGGAATAGAGGGATACGGGCCCAGGAAGTGTAGAAGATTGTAGTTTAGTCGGGCAGCATGGTCGGCACGGGCTTGGAGGCCCGAAGGGCCTGTTCCTGTGCTGTACATTTCTTTGTTCCACGACATTTACATGCAGCTTTGAAACATTAACATGATAACATTCACACATCAGAAGAGTTAAATACAAGACTGGAAGGTGCAAAGTTCTGTCAAAGTTCAATGTCAAAGACCGGTACTGGGCCCAAGAGCTTCCCACATATCGTATCTCATTTGGCGATACTGTTTTCAATGACTTCCTTTCAGGCTATTTGTGAACCAAGGTCTCTCTGAAGCTCACAGGGATATTACATGCACTGTGCCAGGCTGCATCATATTCTCGATGACATTGCCATTGTGGGAAGAACAAAGCAACATGACCATAACCTGCACTTATTGATACAAGCAGCACCTAATGATGAATTGGTTTATAATCGTCTGAAATGTGTTTTCATACCTATCTGTTTGGCAAAGGATTTGTGGCCGAGACCGACCATAGACTACTGGGGATGATGTGGTAAAAACCATTAACCAGTGCTCCACCAAGATTCCAATGTCTCTTGATCAAGATTCAAGGTCATGGCTGAGAGATTCGGTGCAAGCCTGATAGTTTGCGGATTTTGTTTTTATCTGTTGATGCGCCATGGGCGTCGCGGGCTGTGCCAGCATTTATCGCCCATCCCTAATTGCCCTTGAGGGGGAAGTTAAGAGCCAACCATGTTGCTGTGGGGTCTAGAGTCACATGTAGACCAGATCAGCTTTTATTGGTAGAGGGATTGAGTTTCGGAGCCATGAGGTCATGTTGCAGCTGTACAAATCTCTGGTGCGGCCGCATTTGGAGTATTGCGTGCAATTCTGGTCGCCGCATTATAGGAAGGATGTGGAAGCGTTGGAAAGGGTGCAGAGGAGATTTACCAGAATGTTGCCTGGTATGGAGGGAAGATCTGATGAGGAAAGGCTGAGGGACTTGAGGCTGTTTTTGTTAGAGAGAAGAAGGTTAAGAGGTGACTTAATTGAGGCATCAAGATGATCAGAGGATTGGATAGGGTGGACAGTGAGAGCCTTTTTCCTTGGATGGTGATGTCCAGCATGAGGGGACATAGCTTTAAATTGAGGGGAGATAGATATAGGACAGATGTCAGAGATCAGGGGCGCGATTCTCCACTCCCGCGCCGGTTGGGAGAATTGCCTGGGTCGCCAAAATTTCCCGGGACGCCGGTCCGACGCCCTCCTGTGATTCTCCCAAGCGGCGGGAACGGCCCCGTCGGGTTCCGTGGGCCGCAGGCCGGAGAATCGCCCGAGACACCCAAAATGGCGATTCTCCAGCACCCCCGCTATTCTCAGGCCCGGATGGGCCGAGCGGCCAGGCCAAAACGGCGGGTTCCCCCCTGGCGCCGTCCACACCTGGTCGCTGTCGTCGGGAACAGCGCGGGAACGCTGGGGGGGGCGGCCTGCGGGGGGATCCTGCACCGGGGGGGGGGCCTCAAATGGGGTCTGGCCCGCGATCGGTGCCCACCGATCGTCAGGTCGTCCTCTCTGAAGGAGGACCTCCTTCCTTCCGCGGCCCCGCAAGATCTGTCTGCCATCTTCTTGCGGGGCGGACTCAGAGAGGACGGCAACCGCGCATGCGCGGATGATGCCAGTTATGCGGCGCCGCCTTTACGCGGCGACAAGGCCTGGCGCGTGTAGATGCCGCGGCCCCGCTCCAGCCCATTATCGGGCCCTGAATCGGTCGGGATAGGGGCCGTTTCGCGCCGTTGTGAACCGCGACGGCGTTCACGACGGAGTGGGCACTTCGGCGCGGGAGTGGAGAATCCCGCCCGGGGTTCTTTACTCAGAGAGTAGTAAGGGTGTGGAATGCCCTGCCTGCAACAGTAGTGGACTCGCCAACACTAAGGACATTCAAATGGTCATTGGATAGACATATGGATGATAAGGGAATAGTGTAGATGGGCTTTAGAGTGGTTTCACAGGTCGGCGCAACATCGAGGGCCGAAGGGCCTGTACTGCGCTGTAATGTTCTCTGTTCTATGTTCTAGATCAGGTACGATTCCTGGCTTAGGTCACTGTCTGTGCGGAGTCTGCACGTCCTCCCCGTGTGTGCGTGGGTTTCCTCCGGGTGCTCCGGTTTCCTCCCACAGTCCAAAGATGTGCAGGTTAGGTGGATTGGCCACGCTAAATTTCCCTTGGTGTCCAAAAAAGTTAATTGGGTTACTGGCTTTTGGGGATAGGGTGGGGGAGTGGGCTTAGGTAGGGAGCTCTTTCCAGGGGCCGGTGCAGACTCGATGGGCTGAATGGCCTCCTTCTGCTCTGTAAATTCTATAATGTCCTTCCCTGAAGGATATTAATGAACCAGATGGGTTTTTACGACATTCGATTCATGGTCATTATTAGGCTTTAATTCCAGATATTTTATTGAGTTTAAATTCCATCACCTGCCATGGTTCGATCATTATCCTGGGTCGCTGGATTACTCGCCCGGTGACAATATCACATTGCCATCGCCTCCCCCAATGATGTCAACACATCGGACACACTGAGCAGATTGCCTAACTCAGCCAAAACAAAGATTTATCTTTAGATCTACAAGTTGATCTCATTGGCATCGAGCCTGAAGATTTTCTTCAAATGTATCTGGTACGTTTTGCCCAAATCAAATGTCAGGAGTTACAGGAAGAAACGGCAAAAACGTCTACACGTCTACGTCTGCAGTGTAGAATGGTTTGAATCAATTCAGCATATCCTCAAACGTGGGAGACCATTTTGGCCTGAACGGGACAGGTTCGGTCACCCCCAGGAGTCATTTGTAAAGAAAGGAAGGTCATCATTCTGGAATATCTGCAACCCGATATTCTTCAAACCTTCATCACTTGCACATGGGTAGTGTTTGGATGAGAAGATTTGAGAGAGAGACAGCCTGTTGGCACTGGAGCGGGTCCAGCAGAGATTCACACGGATGATCCCAGGAATGGTAGGCCTAACATACGATGAACGTCTGAGGATCCTGGGATTATATTCATTGGAGTTTAGGAGGTTGAGGGGAGATCTAATAGAAACTTACAAGATAATGAATGGCTTAGATAGGGTGGATGTAGGGAAGTTGTTTCCATTAACAGGGGAGACTAGGACCCGGGGGCACAGCCTTAGAATAAAAGGGAGACACTTTAGAACAGAGATGAGGAGAAATTTCTTCAGCCAGAGAGTGGTGGGTCTGTGGAATTCATTGCCACAGAGGGCGGTGGAGGCCGGGACGTTCAGTGTCTTTAAGACAGAAGTTGATAAATTCTTGATTTCTCGAGGAATTAAGGGCTATGGAGAGAGAGCGGGTAAATGGAGTTGAAATCAGCCATGATTGAATGGTGGAGTGGACTCGATGGGCCGAATGGCCTTACTTCCGCTCCTATGTCTTATGGTCTTATGGGTGGGAACATTGAAGTCGTCGTCAAGTGTGAGGCAGTTCATGAGCATATGGCAAGTTAGCACAAAGGACCACTAATTCTGCAAGAAACTCCTATCTGTCCCGAGACCAAGGTCACATCTGACCTCTCATGTCCATGGCACAGACTTCTTCATTGACTACTTTACGAAGAACCCCATTATGCAACAATTGCGCAACATATCAAGCACAAACATCACGCACACTTTCAAAGCTATTTTCAGTTTCTTTGGTGTGCCCAGAGAGATCATTATGGATAATGTTCGCAATTTATTGGTAAACCATTTCAGAATATGTGAGAGAAGTGGAATATCGATCACACTACTTCTTCTCTTCATTACCCTAGATTTAACAGCCCAGCTCAATGCGTGAAATCCCTCATTCTCAAATGTAGACACCAAGCAAGATCTACACATTGCAATGTTACATCTGAGCGCGACACCTTTAAGTTCAAATATTCCATTACCAGCAGAACTCATGTTTGGCCGACTCGTGTGCACTAACATACCTACTCCTCTCCATTCTTCCCGCTCAGAAACTGGAGAATAACTTTTTAAACTACAAGAGAAGATGACCAAGGTTCACGGTGAAAATGCAGGTACAGAATTGCCAGGTTTGCAGTTGGGATAACAAGTCCACATCCAGGATCCTACACAGAGGGTATGCGATGGCCAGCTGAGGTGACAAGGTTTGGTTTGGACCCAAGGCCCTCTGAAATCATTACGCACAAAGGAGCAATGATAGGGGTGTAACTGAGGATAAATGAGGTCCATCCCAGCTTCTCAACCATCGTCCAGTCCTATTGCATCTCGGGCAAGATCCCAAATGCAAACTGCAACAACATCCAGGAATGGCAACACCACAGATCACTGTGAACAATCAAAGACACCTCCAGACAAAGTGATCATCACAAGATCTGGGAGTACCAGCAAATTACCTCCATGATTTAGAGACTTATTAACTGTCAAGCACATTGGAACTGTCAAAAGCACCAAAATTAATAATCAAAGACAACCATCAACAGTGTCAAGGAACAATACGGCACAGGAACAGGCCCTTCGGCCCTCCAAGCCTGTACTGGTCATGATACCAACCTTTGCCAAAACCCTCAGCACTTCCTTGTGCCATATCCCTCTATACCCGTCCTATCCATGTGTTTGTCGAGGTGCCTTTTGAACGCCGTTAATGTATCTGCTTCCACAACCTCCCCTGGCAACGTGTTCCAGGCACCCACCACCCTCTGTGTAAAAAACCTGCCTCTCACATCTCCTCTAAACTTTGCCCCACGGACCGTAAACCTATGCCCCCTGGTGACTGACCCCTCCACCCTGGGAAAGAGTGCCTGCCCACCCACTCTATCCATGCCCCTAATAATCTTGTAGACCTCTATCAGGTCACCCTTCAATCTCCGTCTTTCTAATGAAAATAGTCTGAGTCTATTCAACCTCTCCGCATATCTAACACCCAGGCAACCTCCTGGTAAACTTTCTCTGCACCCTCTCCAAAGCCTCCACATCCTTCTGGTAGTGTGGCAACCGGAATTGTGTGCAATATTCCAAATAAACTGTGAAAGGCAACTGTGAAAACAGTTAAGATTCCTGCCCTTTAAATGTTTAAAAATAAGCCTGGCGTGTTTAAAAGTAAACATTGCTTGCTATCTCACTCTGTCTGTTGATGTAAGCTTGATGGCTTCCATTACTGAATTAGTGCTACATGACTAATTTCACAATCTTGCATCACAGTCGGCTGCCTTCCTTTTCAAAGTTTCATTGACAGCTCCAAGTGGATATGGGCTCTTTGAAATAGGGCTATGAATCCGTGTTTGTTTTTATAAAGGATTAAGCACTTGAATGAAATGTTTTTATTGTAATGTAGTTGAAGGAATGTAAAAGTAATTATGTTTTTTTATGAACGAGAATAAATAGAGTCTGCAATAAACACTTTGAACTTTATTGCATTAAATCTCAGTCTGGCTCTGGAGGTCTGTCTATGGTGGATACTGGGTGAGTTGGCATGGTAGGATTTATGGGTAAAAGGTGATGTGTGAGAGGGCATAGGATGGCACTGAGGTGGGAAAGGAGCTATAAAGAACCATTTGGGTGGGTGGAGGGGCATAGGTTGGCATGGAGGGCATGAGAGCATGACGTAGCATGGGGAGTGTGGGGGTGGAGGGCTGATATGTTTACAGTGACGGAGCACAGCGGCAGACATTATGCCCAGTCCACCTCCGCATCTTGCAGCCTCCACACTCGTCCTGGGGATGTCAGCACCCCGGAATGAAAATCTGGCCTTGTGGCGCACTTCCCCCTGGGTTGGGTTTACAGCGCCAACTCCCAGCTCTGCGCACCCAACCCGGAAAAAAATACCATGGTTGCAAACAATCTGATTCAGCCTGAGACAGCTGTCGGAGGAAGGGAATGGAGTCAATGGCAAGTGATGTCGCAAAACATCTTACAGCCAATAAAATACTTTGCATTACAGTCAGAAGTCAAAATTCACACAGCAAGGTCCTGTAAACAACAGTTAGATAATCACCAAGTAATCTCTTTCCATTGAAATCAGTTTTCAAGAGACGAACATTGCAGAGAAAACCTCCCCGCTCGGCCCCCAAATAGTGGTCATGGGATTTTCGAGATCCACCGGGAAGTAAGACTGGGCTGCGTTCAAAGTTTCATATTAATGAGGCCTGAGGCTTGGCAGATACTGCGGGTGAGAGACTGTGACAGGGTCAAACAGCTGACCAGAGAGAGTCAAACAACCCCATGGGCACACATTCAGGATCTGAAAACAGGGCCAAGGGCTTTGCTGGGGGGGGTGGGGGGAGGTTGTAGACGAGGCGGTAGCGAGTTAGGAGGGAGGGGGCGAGAGCTGGTTCTTTGGGGAGCGAGGTGATGACAGCTGATTCGAAGGAGAGAGGGACAAGGAAACATTATGATCAGCTGCCTTGGATACCTGGGGGCAAATTGGGCGGAAGGTTTAACGGGAAGTTGGGGGGAGTCAGTTTGGTGGGAATTTGGGGGTAAACAGTTTGGTGGGAATAGTTATTTTGGCATATCTGTGTCAGTCTATCAAATGAAAATTCCATTCCTTCCAAAACACTGAATTGCAATAACCAGGAGAACCACCAATATCTTTGAGAACCAGGATTCATTGTCCTACCTCTCGCCTTTGACATGGGTGGTCATATTCTCCGCGACACTGGATAATATTCAGCCTTGTGCTAATATCTGTTGCTCATGTTACTCAGCAATCAGTGATCACTTCCACCATGAGAAAATCTAACCACCTTCTTGGATTTAAGGTGAGTGGCAGGAGGTTTAGAGGGGATGTGAGGGAAAACCTTTTCACACAGAGGGGGGAGGGGGGGGGCGGGGGGCGGGGGGAGTCTGGAACTCGTTGCCTGAAAGGGTGGTGGAGGCAGAGACCCTCATAACATTTCAGAAGTATTTAGATGTTGTTATAACCTGCCTGCTTACCATTGGCTGGGGACTAATGACAATCCCACAATCCTGTGGGAGTATGAGCTTCCCCAATGAGGGGGGCGGAGAAACCATTAGTAAACTCCAAGTATAAATAAAGCTGGCCAGTTTGGAACCAGCAGGAAGGAGTGAGCAGCAAGGGAAGTTGCTGCTGCTGTTATATATATATATGTTATTGTAAATAAATGTTATTACTTTGTATCCTTAAAACTCGTGCTGGATTCTTCGTGGCCCTCACAAAACTGGCGACGAGGGTTAAAGTGAATAGCTGTCTACACTTGCTGAAGCCACCTCCCTGGATTTTTGTTGGATACAGGTTGGAAGTTGTTTTCTATTATACCATGCCTCTGTACGGACGTTTGGATGTTTTTGATGCTGCGCTGGAAAGCTGGAACCAGTACGCACAACGGATGCGTTACTATTTCCGGGCAAACAATATCACCGAAAACGAGCGCCAGGTGGTCATATTGCTCACCGCCTGCGGCCCGCATACGTTTGGGGTGATTAGGAGCCTTACGTACCCAGCTGCGCCGGACACCATAACGTTTGATGAACTTGTGAATATAGTGGGGCAACATTTTAACCCAACCCCATCCACGATAGTCCAGCGTTACAGGTTTAATACCGCTGAAAGGACCCCTGGAGTATCCCTTGCCGATTTTCTATCCAGGCTACGCAGGATTGCGGAGTACTGTGACTGGTGAGACCTTGTCAGAAATGTTACGCGACCGTCTGGTTTGCGGTATTAACAATGCGGACACCCAGAGAAAGTTGTTAGCTGAGCCAACATTGACTTTTCAACAGGCCATTCAAATAATATTGTCCCGAGAGAGCGCAGAGTGAAGAGTACAGGAGCTACAGGGAATGGAAGTGCATGCCTTGGGGCGCAACCCCTTCCGTCCGAAAACGTCCCCCCGCACTCCTGCGGTATCTCGGGCGAGGCGACTTCCGGACCGACGCCAGTGGCCGTCGGACATTCTTCCCCGAAGGGAGCCTTCTCCAGAGCCAATGGATGAGGAGCCATGTCCGTGTCAGACTTGTAGGCGCCGACCCCGTCGCGGACGCCGGTCCTGGGGGCGCCAGAGGCGCCGTCATTCCGACCGAAACTGGGACCAGCCCAGGGGCCGTACCTTCCATGTGGATGAACCTGCGGCGACTACTCCTGAAGACGTGGAGACGGAGGACGACTGCCTGCAGCTGCATTGTGCGGTAGCTCCCCGTGTGGCCCCCATTAAGGTGACAGTACGGGTCAATGGTCACCCGCTTGAGATGGAGTTGGACACTGGCGCAGCAGTCTCCGTGATCGCCCAGAGGACATTCGACCGCATCAAGCAGGGTATACAGACCCTTACATTAACCGACTCACAGGCCAGGTTGGCCACCTACACGGGGGAACCACTGGACATTGCAGGAACTACAATGACCCCTGTTGTCTATGGACGCCAGGTGGGGCGTTTCCCACTTATCGTGGTGCGCGGCCATGGGCACAGCCTGTTGGGTCGGGACTGGTTGCGCCATTTGCGGTTGCAATGGCAGCACATCCTCCAAACAGTTTCTGAAGGGTTGACTGAGGTGCTAGGACGATACCCAGATGTATTCCAGCCTGGTTTGGGGAAAATAAAAGGGGCCGTAGCCCGTATCCAAGTCGAACCAGGAGCCACGCCGCGCTATTTCCGGGCGCGCCCGGTGCCTTACGCCTTGCTCGAGAAGGTAGAAGGGGAGCTCACTCGTTTGGAGAGTTTGGGTATTATCAGGCCCGTCCGTTTTGCTGACTGGGCAGCACCAATTGTACCTGTAATGAAGCCAGATGCCACAGTTCGCTTGTGTGGCGACTATAAACTTACAGTGAATACGGCTTCCCGACTTGACCGATATCCAATGCCTCGCACCAAGGATCTCTACGCGAAGCTTGCAGGCGGACTCTCCTTCACAAAATTAGATATGAGTCACGCCTACCTGCAGTTGGAGCTGGACCTTGCCTCCCGACCATATGTAACGATTAATACACACCGGGGCCTGTATGAATATACACGGTTGCCCTTTGGAGTATCCTCTGCCTGCGTTATTTTTCAACGTGTTATGGAGGGCATTTTGAGAGGTTTACCACGTGTGGCTGTCTACTTAGATGACGTTTTGATTACAGGGACGTCGGAGCAGGAACATTTGGAAAATCTGGAGGCTGTCCTTAGACTTTTTCGGAGGCTGGAGTCCGTTTACGTCGCACAAAGTGCGTATTTCAGGCAAAGGAAGTAGTCTACCTAGGTTATCGGGTGGACCGCGAAGGTTTGCACCCCGTCGCAGAGAAGGTGCGTGCGATTCAACATGCCCCCACCCCGATTGACACTTCGCATCTTTGTTCTTTTCTCGGTCTCGTAAACTATTACGGGAAGTTCCTCCCCAATCTGGCAACTACGCTGGCCCCTTTGCACCTGCTGCTAAAGAAAAATCACACTTGGGTTTGGGGTCAGCCGCAAGAAACCGCTTTCCGGAGGGTAAAGCAACAATTGTCGTTGTCTGGGTTACTAACCCACTATGATCCTGGAAAGCCTTTGCTTGTCACATGTGATGCATCCCCGTATGGTATTGGGGCCGTCCTGTCCCACAAGATGGAGAACGGGGCCGAGCGACCGATAGCTTTCGCCTCCCGCACATTGACTGCAGCGGAGAAAAAGTACGCGCAGGTCAAGAAGGAGGGCCTGGCAGTGGTTTTTGCGGTGAAACGCTTCCACCAGTACGTGTATGGCCGCCATTTCACTATCGTGACTGATCATAAGCCTCTGCTGGGACTTTTCAGAGAGGATAAGCCAATACCGCCCATTGCTTCCGCATGGATCCAGCGCTGGGCTTTGTTGCTCGCTGCATACGAGTATTCTCTGGAGCACAAACCAGGAACGCAGATAGCAAATGCCGACGCACTGAGCCGATTGCCTTTATCGACCGGCCCCATGTCGACCCCCCACGACCGGTGAGGTGGTTGCAACCCTAAATTTTATGGACACCTTGCCTGTCACGGCATCACAGATCCGTGCGTGAGTGGACCCAGACGGAGCCAGTCCTGTCAAAGGTTCGGCACATAGCCCTGTATGGTGGGCAGCATAGACAGCTCCCAGGCGAGTTGCGGGCATTTTCCTCCAAGCTGTCAGAATTCAGCGTGGAAGACGGCATCCTCTTGTGGGGGACGCGTGTGATTGTCCCGGAAAAAGGCCAGGAGCTGATACTAAGAGACTTGCACAATGGGCATCCAGGTGTGACCAAAATGAAAATGTTGGCCCGGAGTTATGTCTGGTGACCAGGCCTCGACACCGACATTGAGAAGGTGGCCCAAAACTGCTCCATTTGCTAGGAGCATCAGAAGCTTCCGTCGGCCGCGCCCCTACATCACTGGGAATGGCCAGGGCGGCCTTGGGCACGCTTGCATGCAGAATTCACAGGCCCTTTTCAAGGATCCATGTTCCTTCTACTAATTGACGCCCAGTCCAAATGGCTAATGGTGCATAAGATGCAGGGGACAACGTCCTGCGCAACAATTGAAAAGATGCATTTGTCTTTTAGTACGCATGGCCTCCCCGAGGTGCTGGTCACGGATAACGGCACTCCATTCACGAGTGAGGAGTTTGCGAGGTTCATGAAGATGAACGGCATATGCCATATCCGCACTGCCCCTTACCACCTAGCTTCAAATGGGTTGGCATTCAAAAGAGGCCTAAAGAAGCAGTCTTCCAGATCAATGGACACGAGACTGGCTTGCTTTTTGTTTACGTATAGGACCACCCCCCATGCGGTGACTGGGGTAGCTCCCACAGAACTCCTAATGGGCCGGAGACTTTGCACCCGCCTTAGTATGGTTTTCCCGGACATTGGCGCAAAAGTACGCCGCACACAAGAACGGCAGGGACCGGGATTGTCTCAGCATCGTCCGATTCGGCAATTTGCGCCCGGTGACCCAGTGTTCGTTCGGAATTTTGCTGGTGGTGCCCAGTGGGTTCCTGGCGTAATCTTTCGCTAAACGGGCCCAATATCTTACCAGGTGCAAGCCCAGGGTCGTCTCCAGCGCAAACATGTAGACCACGTTCGGTCCAGAAAACTATCCCCTCAAAAGATTCCCCGCCCCCGGAGCTCATTTCTACAGCCACAGAGACCAGCGACAAGGGAAGGTAGTCCTCACAATCTTCCACTGGTGCCTCACTCGAAGCCTGCGCAGGTCGTTACGGAACCGAATGGAGATAGAGACGCTGACATGACGGAGGCAGCAGACTCTGACTCCGAGATGGAGACACAGGACGCATCAGAGGGGGAATCCTCGGGTCCACGGGCCGTGGATGTACAACCGTTATGCCGTTCATCACGGAAGCGCCGGTCTCCGTCTCGTTACACGCCGCCTGATCCAGCGCCGCGTGCAAATGGTGTCCGGCCTGCGGCCAAACGAGTCCGACGCCCTCCTTCGCCAGGGTCCTCGGTGGATTCCTTGGACTTAGGGGGGAAGGGATGTTATAACCTGCCTACTTACCATTGGCTGGGGACTAATGTCAATCCCACAATCCTGTGGGAGTATGAGCTTCCCCAATGAGGGGGGCGGAGAAACCATTAGTAAACTCCTAGTATAAATAAAGCTGGCCAGTTTGGAACCAGCAGGAAGGAGGGAGCAGCAAGGGAAGTTGCTGCTGCTGTTATATATATATGTTATTGTAAATAAATGTTATTACCTTGTATCCTTAAAACTCGTGCTGGATTCTTCGTGGCCCTTACAAAAGATGTGCACTTGCGATGTCAAGGAATACAAGGTGAAGTGTTGGAAAATGGGATTGGGATAGCTAGGCGGTTGTTTTTGACCGCTGGTCCAGACGCGATTGGCCGAAGGGCCTGTTTATCTGTGACTCAATAGCATTACCATCAGACTATAAGACGTAGGAGCAGGATTAGGCCACTCGGCCCATCGAGTCTGCTCCGCCATTCAATCCTGGCTGATATGTTTCTCATCCCCATTCTCCTGCCTTCTCCCCATAACCCCCGATCCCATTATTGATCAAGAACCTATCTATCTCTGTCTTAAAGACACTCAGTGATTTGGCCTCCACAGCCTTCTGCGGCAAAGAGTTCCACAGATTCACCACCCTCTGGCTGAAGAAAGTCCTCCTCATCTCTGTTTTAAAGGATCGTCCCTTTAGTCTGAGATGGTGTCCTCTGCTTCTAGTTTTTCCTACAAGTGGAAACATCCTCCCCACGTCCACTCTATTGCTGAATCTCCCACCATTAACATCCCGGGGGTTACCATGGAACAGGAACTGAACAGGACCAGCCAGATTTAAATACTGTGGCGACAAAGGCAGATCACAATCGGTAAAAATAATTCAGCCCTCGACTCCCTGGAGCCTGTCCACTGTGAACAGGCGCAAGCCTGTACTCTCCACTTGCCTGGACGGGTCCAGCTCCAACAACACTCAAGACACTCAGCACCATCCAGGACAGAGCAGTCCTGCTGGATTGGTACTCCATCCACCACTGTTGCACCTGCCTGCAAGGTGCATCATCTACAAGGCAACGCTGCAAAATCCACCAAGGTACCTTCGACAGTACCTTCCAAACCCATAATAATAATCTTTATTACTGTCACAAGTAGGCTTACATTAACACTGCAATGAACTTACTGTGAAAATCCCCTCGTCACCACACTCCGGCGCCTGTTCGGGTACACAGAGGGAGAATTCAGAATGTCCAATTCACCGAACAGCACGTCTTTCGGGACTTGTGGGAGGAAACCGGAGCGCCCGGAGGAAACCCACGCAGACACGGGGAGAGCGTGCAGACTCCGCACAGACAGTGACCCAAGCCGGGAATAGAACCCGAGTCCCTGGCGTTGTGAAGCAACAGTGCTAACCACTGTGCTACCGTGCCGTCCATGGACCTATTCCGTCATTCCCTCACTGTCACTGGGTCACAATCCTGGAACTTGCTAACGGCACCGTGGATTTAGATATATTCCATCGTCACAGTTCAAGAAAGCAGCACATCACCACCCCGAGGACAAATGAGAGGTGGGCAATAAACACGGTGTATTGCGAGTGATACTCGCACCCCATGGGAGAATTTAAATACAGCTCCACGCCTTCACTATTCTCTTGGCGTAGGGTGTATCTGCATTTTAATATTGGTGGTTTAAAATTCACTTCGAAATTCCACTTAACTTGCAAAGGTATTGCCCCCTCCAACCCGAAAATAAACTTTACACCTGCCACTGAATCCAACTTCCTTCAACTCTGAAACATGGTTCCAGATACCAGCTCCTCAATCATCGCCTCGCCTAACACACCCTCTCGAGCGCAGACCCCCAACGCCACCCTCCCTCCCGGAACGAGAGCGGGCTGGCTGCTGGATACCACCACTCATTGTGCATCCAGACGGGTTGGCAAATATCACCCCCACGTTCAGCAGCTCGTCAATCAATCTTGCCCACTCCCCCCCCCTCCACTCTAGCCACGTCCTCCTCACTCTTCCCTCCCCCCCTTGCTTGATCCTCCATCCTCCCACTTCAGCCCCTCCCCTACGCCTACCCCTCCACACCCCCACAACTTTCTCCGCTCTCTCTGCGGTGCAGAAGTAGGTCATTCAGCCCATCTACACCCTCCCTCTGAAAGCGCACCCTACCTAGGCTCCCCTCCCTCTCCCCGTAACCCCACCTAACCTGCACATCTTTGCACAGGAGTGTGCAAGTTTTAACATTGCAGCCATCTATGGACCTTGCATCTGTTCACCACTAACACTGTCCCCTCTTCTAAATCTCCCCACATATTGCCGCAGTCTGACCCTCTCTCTCCCCCTCCCGCACGCACCACTCCATTTCCCGCCAACAACCCCCCCCCCGACCCCCTCCCATTCCCCTCACTGTCCACCTCACTCTCCCCCTTTTCGCAACCTCCATCTCTCCATCCTCACTATCTCTTCCACCACCTCCTTCCTCACTCACTTTCCCCTCCACTACCCCACTCCTTTCAATCCCCCTCACTCTGCTCCCCTCCCCACCCAGGCCCTCAATTCCCCTCCCCCCCCTCTAACCACACCTTCCCCCTCACTCTGCTCCCCTCCCCACCCAGGCTCCCAATTCCCCTCCCCCCTTTAACCATTCCCTTCCCCTCACTCTGCTCCCCCCCCCACCCACCCAGACCCTCAATTCCCCTCTCCCACCCTCTAACCACTCCCTCCCGCTCAGTCTGGTCCCTCCGTCCGCCCCCTTCCTCACTCACACGCTCCCCCGCATTCACATACTATACCCCTCCCTCCCTCCTCATGCCTCGCCCCTCCTCTCACCCTCCCTCTGCCTCCTGCCATCCCCCTCATTCCTCGCGCACTCACTCACTCCTCCGCCTCCTTCCCAATTCTTATCTCCCTCCGTTCTCGCCCTCACTCTCACCCCGACCCCACCTCATTCTCCCTCTAACTCTTCCTTTCTTCCACCCCCTCTCATTCTCCCTCTCTTCAGAATCACTTTCCCCCTCCTCCCCCTCCCTCCCTCCCTCAGGAGGGAGGGGGTGAGGGAGGGAGGGAGGGGGAGGGGGAGGGAGGGGGTGAGGGAAGGGGAGGGAGGGGGTGAGGGAGGGGGTTGGAGGGAGGGGGTGAGGGAGGGAGGGTGAAGGGGCGTGGGGGGTGGGGTAGGGGGGGGGGGTTGCCCTCAGACACTGGTTACAATTTTGAACAAACCAGAAGCTTTCTGACTCTTTAAACTGTTTGAAATGAGCCCCGGGTGGGGGTTACACTGGGGGGCAATGTAGGGGTGTCTATGACCCTCTCTGTCTCCCTCTCGGTGTCCCCCCTGTCTCCCTCTCTGTCTCCCTCTCTGTCTCCTTGCCTGTGTCCCTCTCTGTGCCCCTGTCTGTCTCCCTCTGTGTCCCCCCCTGTCTCCCTCTCTGTCTCCCTGTCTGTCTCCCTCTCTGTCTCCTTGTCTGTGTCCCTCTCTGTCTCCCTGTCTGTCTCCCTCTCTGTCTCCTTGTCTGTGTCCCTCTCTGTCTCCCTCTCTGTCTCCTTGTCTGTGACCCTCTCTGTCTCCCTGTCTGTCTCCCTCTGTGTCGTCCCCCCCCCCCCCCCCTGTTTCCCTCACCTGGTGTTGCTCTCCGCCGGGCTGGGGGTCTCTGCGCCGGGCTGGGGGTCTCTCCGCCGGGCTGGGGGTCTCTCCGCCGGGCTGGGGGTCTCTGCGCCGGGCTGGGGGTCTCTCCGCCGCCGCCGCTGCCCCGCTCCGGGCGCCTGGAAGCGGCTCCGCGGTCACGGAGACTCCGAGCTCTCCCCGCGGAGCTGCTGAGCCGCCCCTGGCCACAGCCTGTCCCCGGCTGCCCGCTCCATGGGGCTGGGGGTCCCGGGCTGGGGGTCCCGGGCTGGGCTGGGGGGTCCCGGGCTGGGGATGGGGGGGCTGCACCCTCTCCCCGTCTCTCTCCTCCAGCCGGAGCCAAATCTGAAACTTCACATCAGCCCAGCCTGCAGTACTGAGCGGTGCAAATGCGCCCTCTGTAAACCTGCCCAGCTCCTGCAAACAGCAAACCTCCCTGCCACCCACTGCCGGCACAGCCTCAATAACCCCCCTCCCTCAGTCATCAGCAACCCACACAGCATGGTCTTCACAAAGCAGCAATCCCCTCTCACTCACACAAGTCACTGAAGCTTCTGTGAAGGAGGTTTAACACCAAGTTGGACAGACTGGAGATGTGTGTGTGTCAGAAACCTCCTGCTGAGCTTGTCACCTCCACGATCCAGAAACACCCCACCCCCTCTTCCAAGAGGGTACAGGCCCCTGTTACTCCCATCAGCAATTAACCTGACCCCCAGTACATCAGGAACTGTGCAGCATTCAACCACAACAAAAAAATATTAACCACCCCCCCTCCCTGAGACAAATTGCGAATCTGACACTGAAGAATGAAATGAAAATCGCTTATTGTCACAAGTAGGCTTCAAATGAAGTTACTGTGAAAAGCCCCTAGTCGCCACATTCCGGCGCCTGTTCGGGGAGGCTGGTATGGGAATTGAACCGTGCTGCTGGCCTGCCTTGGTCTGCTTTAAAAGCCAGCGATTTAGCCCCGTGCTAAACCAGCCCACTGACAATAGTTGGTGCAACTATTGGACTGGACACAGGTCAGAGTAGCTGAAATTCACTCACCCACTCACTGCACCAGACTGTTTTCAACAAACATTAATGCAGAAGGTCAGCGATGCCTTTACTGGGGGCGGGGGGGGGGGGGGGGGGGTGGGGGGGGGAGACAGATAACGTGCTGAGTCACTTTTCTGCTCGCCTGCGAATACATGTAACTCGAATCACCGCACTCGATCCCAGCTCACACCCAACTGCATCGACCACTGACACTCACCTGTACTCCTGTCGTCCCAATGTTATTAACCGTCTTCTTTCTGGCCTCATAATGGCAGCATGGGGCTGATGTGATACATGTCTCCAGTGCTTTCCACTCTGATTGGTTGAGATAAAAGTTGGAAACTGCCCTCCAGGCCCGGCGTTAACTCTTGCCAGAAACAGATAAAAGTTACATCAGAGAATCACTCCATGTGCCTGCCCCATTCTCAGTGTCTGCCCTTTTCACACACCGACTGTTGAAACGAAATGAAAAGAAAATCGAATATTGTCACAAGTAGGCTCCAAATGAAGTTACTGTGAAAAGCCCCTAGTCGCCACATTCCGGCGCCTGCTCGGGGATCCGATTCACAGTCCACCCCGCCCCCCCCATCCCCCACCCTGTGTCCACATTCCTTCACCCACTTCACTCAGATCTGGGTATTGACACTTTCTCCCTCAATCACTGACTCGCAAAGTGAATCCCACATCCTCGCGACTCTGTGAGGAATTTCCGCCTGCCCACTGTTCGGGATCTCTCCCGTGTATCTCTGTCCCAGATCGCACAGGAAATGGACACAGTCTGTTTCCACACACTCACCCAGTCCTTCAGAATTTTAAAAATTTCTATGAAGCACCCCAGAATGCAACTTGACGTACGTAGACAACTTGAATCCTATTGCACCGTTTGTAGTGACGGTTTTGAAATGTTTGTAATATTTCTTCGACTGTATTGAAACACTTCAGGATGTGTAGAGCAGTGTTTTTCAAATCTTTCCCCCCCCCCAGGATCCACTTTTGTCACAAAGGCCGACCTTTGTGACACACACCCCATTCGCTTACCTGTAATGTGAAAGGAGAGCGTACCTGACCCTCACAATCTCACTCTAGTGAGGTTCACAGGAGGAGAAGGCCATGCGCATATCAGGTGCAGACCTCAGCCTGTTCCTTTGTGCCGCCTTCATCTTTGAGACAACGGAAAATCCAATCACACACATGTGGGTCGTCGTGAAGGGCAATAGCAACAAAATGCTTGTTTTACTCAACACTGGATACGTTTGGGAGCTGCTACTCCAGAATGCCGACAGCCTCATGGGCTGTTGGTGTGTTTATAATGTGGTTCACAGGTCAGGTACAACAGCGTATAGTCTTTTCATTTGGAGCAGGTCTAAGTTCATAACTGACTCTGGCATTTCCACCTCAAAAGGAATTTTTCACCCACCATTTCTCTTTCAAAATCTGAAACTTTTCCTTTCATCTGCCAGGACTTCCCGGCACATAACACACACGGGCTTTGCATCCTTTTGGCAAGGCACATTGACAAAACCATTCTTCAAGAAATCATCTTTAATAATAATTAATCTTAATAATCTTTATTAGTGTCACAAGCAGGCTGACACTGACACTGCAATGAAGTTACTGTGAAAAGCCCCTAGTCGCCACATTCCGGCGCCTGTTCGGGTACACGGAGGGAGAATTCAGAATGCGCAATTCACCTAACAAGCACGTCTTTCGGGACTTGTGGGAGGAAACCGGAGCACCCGGAGGAAACCCACGCAGACACAGGAGAATGTGCAGACTCCGCACAGACAGTGACCCAAGCCAGGAATCGAACCCGGGCCCCTGGCGCTGTGAAGCGACAGTACTGACCCGCTGTGCTACCATTATACTGCTTTGTTCCCGAGTTAAGTTTCTCCTTTGTAGACTGTTAACCAGAGGCCCTGGAGCTCTGTACAGAGCCAACACTAGCACTGCTCTGTCCTGCCCTGGACTCTCCTGAGCAGCTTGCTCCAGTTGGTTCAGATGCGAGAGCTTGGCCAGTAGGTACGCTGCCTATTTGTGTCTCTAGCCGTCTCTTCCTTGTAACAGAACGACTCATCTTCACAGTCCTCTTGCCTTGCTTGCTAGCAGCTAGAAAATTGAAGACGCTCTATATGATTTGGCACCAAAAGCACGTATTAACAGGGTGCCTGACATCTAGTATACATGCAGGGTGCATGACCTGCTCACTGGCTGCTTATGGTTAGAAAGTTGCACATCGCCTCATTTTGTTGTCATTTAAAAGCTGGTAGTGGCCTTTGGGCCATACGATCGCTCTGTAACCATCCTGACACCCACCCGCTGCCTACCGTGATGCACACGGTGTATAGAGCCTAAATATTACTGTATTTTGTATGATGGCTACTTTGAAATAATTGTAATGTTCTTTCAAATATTTTACAAATAAAATCTATTTTTGCAAAAACATGAAACATTTCTATTTTATCACCCTCATTATCAATCTATGCAATTTAGCAAAAAGCATAAAAAACAGTGTTGTATCTGTCCAATTCAGATACTTTGACCAGTTCATTTACTGAAAGGTTTAACCTAGATGTCTTTACTAGCGAGGACAAGAAAGGACAGACACAAAAACAAGTCCAACAATCTTTATTAAGTAAGTTAACCCGGAAATGAACCCAATATATGTACAAGAAACACCCAAGATTTGGTTAAACTCCTCGCAAAGACGGTCTGGTTGGAGAGTCGGTCAGGTTCCTGAGTCCCTCTGGTCCGTCGTCACGAAGGTGGGTCTCGCTGGCAGCTTCTTCCTTCCTTCCTTCTCTGGTCAGTCTTGGGATGGTCACGGTCACCTCCTACATCGGGTCTTCGCTCTCGATGTGCCTCCAGTGTCTATTTTATTCCTTGGTGCCGTTTGGGCTGAAATATGGCCCAATGGATTACCACAACAGATAGTAAACGTTTCTCTCGGTATGTACAAAGGAAGTCTTTGGCTAAAATAAACGTGGGTCCATTATTTGGATTTGGGTTTATTGTCACCTGTACAGTGAAAAGTATTGTTCTGCATACAGTCCCGACAGATCGTTCCACACATGAAAAACATAGAATGTACGATAGTACATACATAGTAATGTAAATACATAGACACAGGCATCGGGTGAAGCATACGGAGTGTAGTGAGACTCAGTAGGGAAGATGTGTGAAGAGATCAGATCAGTCCATAAGAGGGTCTTTCAGGAGTCTGGTAACAGCGGGGAAGAAGCTGTTTTTGAATCTCTTAGTGCGTGTATCTCCTGCCCGATAGAAGAGGTTGGGAGAGAGAATAACCCGGGTGGAAGGAGCCAGAGTGAGGAAAATTATTAATGGGAAATAAAGAAATGGCAAAGAAGCAAAGTGATTATTTTGTGTCTGTTTTCACGAAAGAAGATACAAAAAATGGATTTAGAGATCCAAGAGACGAGGGAGAATGCAGAGTTGAAGGAAATTAGTGTAAGAAAGAAGGTTGTATTGGAGAAATTAATGGGACTGAAAGCTGATAAGACCCTGGAACCTGATATTATGCATCCCAGAGTGTTGAAAGAGGTTGCTATAGAGATAGTAAGAAGTCTTACAACACCAGGTTAAAGTCCAACAGGTTTATTTGGAATCACTAGCTTCCTCAGGTAAGCTAGTGATTTCAAATAAACCTGTTGGACTTTTTTTTTTAAATAATATTTTATTGAAAATTTTTGGTCAACCAACACAGTACATTGTGTATCCTTTACACAACATTATAACAATACAGATAATAATGACCTTTTTTATTTAAACAAGAACAAAAAAAAACAACAACAAATAAATAAATATTAAATAACAAAAATAAAAACTAGCCCTAATTGGCAACTGCCTTGTCTCAGGCCACCCCCCCCCCCCCCCCCCATCCCTCCCCCCCCCCCCCCCCCCCCCAAGTCCTGGGCTGCTGCTGCTGCCTTCTTTTTTCCCCCATCTATCTTTCCGCAAGATATTCGACGAACGGTTGCCACCGCCTAGTAAACCCTTGAGCCGACCCCCTTAGGACGAACTTAATCCGCTCTAACTTTATGAACCCCGCCATATCATTTATCCAGGTCTCCACCCCCGGGGGCTTGGCTTCTTTCCACATTAGCAATATCCTGCGCCGGGCTACTAGGGACGCAAAGGCCAAAACATCGGCCTCTCTCGCCTCCTGCACTCCCGGCTCTTGTGCAACCCCAAATATAGCCAACCCCCAGCTTGGTTCGACCCGGACTCCTACTACTTTCGAAAGCACCTTTGTCACCCCCGTCCAAAACCCCTGTAGTGCCGGGCATGACCAAAACATATGGGTATGATTCGCTGGGCTTCTCGAGCACCTCGCACACCTATCCTCCACCCCAAAAAATTTACTGAGCCGTGTTCCAGTCATATGTGCCCTGTGTAGTACCTTAAACTGAATCAGGCTTAGCCTGGCGCACGAGGACGACGAGTTTACCCTGTTTAGGGCATCTGCCCACAGCCCCTCCTCGATCTCCTCCCCTAGCTCTTCTTCCCATTTCCCTTTTAGTTCGTCCACCATAGTCTCCCCTTCATCCCTCATTTCCCTATATATATCCGACACCTTACCGTCCCCCACCCATTTCTTTGAGATGACTCTGTCCTGCACCTCTTGTGTCGGGAGCTGCGGGAATTCCCTCACCTGTTGCCTCGCAAAAGCCCTCAATTGCATGTACCTGAATGCATTCCCTTGGGGCAACCCATATTTCTCGGTCAGCGCTCCCAGACTCGCGAACTTCCCATCCACAAATAGATCTTTCAATTGCGTTATACCTGCTCTTTGCCACATTCCATATCCCCCATCCATTCCCCCCGGGGCAAACCTATGGTTGTTTCTTATCGGGGACCCCCCCAATGCTCCGGTCTTTCCCCTATGTCGTCTCCACTGTCCCCAAATCTTCAGTGTAGCTACCACCACCGGACTCGTGGTATAGTTCCTTGGTGAGAACGGCAATGGGGCTGTCACCATAGCCTGCAGGCTGGTCCCCCTACAGGACGCCCTCTCTAATCTCTTCCACGCCGCTCCTTCCTCCTCTCCCATCCACTTACTCACCATTGAAATATTAGCGGCCCAATAATACTCACTTAGGCTCGGTAGTGCCAGCCCCCCCTATCCCTACTACGCTGTAAGAATCCCTTCCTCACTCTCGGAGTCTTCCCGGCCCAAACAAAACCCATGATACTCTTTTCTATCCTTTTGAAAAAAGCCTTCGTGATCACCACCGGGAGGCACTGAAACACAAAGAGGAATCTCGGGAGGACCACCATCTTAACCGCCTGCACCCTCCCTGCCATTGACAATGCTACCATATCCCATCTCTTGAAATCTTCCTCCATCTGTTCCACCAACCGCGTCAAATTTAGCCTGTGCAATGTGCCCCAATTCTTAGCTATCTGGATCCCCAGGTAACGAAAGTCTCTTGTTACCTTCCTCAACGGTAGGTCTTCTATTTCTCTACTCTGCTCCCCTGGATGCACCACAAACAGCTCACTCTACCCATGTTCAATTTATACCCTGGAAAATCCCCAAACTCCCCAAGTATCCGCATTATTTCTGGCATCCCCTCCGCTGGATCCGCCACATATAGTAGCAGATCATCCGCATATAAAGATACCCGGTGTTCTTCTCCTCCCCTAAGTATTCCCCTCCATCTCTTGGAACCTCTCAGCGCTATCGCCAGGGGCTCAATCGCCAGTGAAAACAGTAATGGGGACAGAGGACATCCCTGCCTTGTCCCTCTATGGAGCTGAAAATATGCCGATCCCCGTCCATTCGTGACCACACTCGCCACTGGGGCCCTATACAACAGCTGCACCCATCTAACATACCCCTCTCCAAACCCAAATCTCCTCAACACCTCCCACAGATAATCCCATTCCACTCTATCAAATGCTTTCTCGGCATCCATCGCCACTACTATCTCCGTTTCACCCTCTGGTGGGGCCATCATCATTACCCCTAACAGCCTCCGTATATTCGTGTTCAGCTGTCTCCCCTTCACAAACCCAGTTTGGTCCTCATGAACCACCCCCGGGACACATTCCTCTATTCTCATTGCCATTACCTTGGCCAGGACCTTGGCATCCACATTGAGGAGGGAAATTGGTCTGTAGGACCCGCATTGTAGCGGATCCTTTTCCTTCTTTAAGAGAAGCGATATCGTTGCTTCTGACATAGTCGGGGGCAGTTGTCCCCTTTCCTTTGCCTCGTTAAAGGTCCTCGTCAGTAGCGGGGCGAGCAAGTCCAAATATTTTCTGTAAAATTCAACTGGGAATCCGTCCGGTCCCGGGGCCTTTCCCGTCTGCATGTTCCTAATTCCTTTCACCACTTCTTCTACCGTGATCTGTGCTCCCAGTCCCACCCTTTGCTGCTCTTCCACCTTGGGAATTTCCAGCCGATCCAAAAAATCCATCATTCTCTCCCTCCCATCCGGGGGTTGAGCTTCATACAATTTTTTATAAAATGTCTTGAACACTTCATTCACTCTCTCCGCTCCCCGCTCCGTCTCTCCTTCCTCGTCCCTCACCCCCCCTATTTCCCTCGCTGCTCCCCTTTTCCTCAATTGGTGTGCCAGCAATCTGCTCGCCTTCTCTCCATATTCATACTGTACACCCTGCGCCTTCCTCCATTGTGCCTCTGCAGTGCCTGTAGTCAGCAAGTCAAATTCCACATGCAGCCTTTGCCTTTCCCTGTACAGTCCCTCCTCCGGTGCTTCCGCATATTGTCTGTCCACCCTCAAAAGTTCTTGCAGCAACCGCTCCCGTTCCTTACTCTCCTGCTTCCCTTTATGTGTCCTTATTGATATCAGCTCCCCCCTAACCACCGCCTTCAACGCCTCCCAGACCACTCCCACCTGAACCTCCCCATTGTCATTGAGTTCCAAGTACTTTTCAATGCATCCCCTCACCCTTAGGCACACCCCCTCATCCGCCATTAGTCCCATGTCCATTCTCCAGGGTGGGCGCCCTCTTGTTTCCTCCCCTATCTCCAAGTCTACCCAGTGTGGGGCATGATCCGAAATGGCTATAGCCGTATATTCCGTTCCCCTCACCCTCGGGATCAATGCCCTACCCAACACAAAAAAGTCTATGCGTGAATAGACTTTATGGACATAGGAGAAAAACGAGAACTCCTTACTCCTAGGTCTACTG
This sequence comes from Scyliorhinus torazame, assembly GCF_047496885.1. Taxonomy (NCBI): domain Eukaryota; kingdom Metazoa; phylum Chordata; class Chondrichthyes; order Carcharhiniformes; family Scyliorhinidae; genus Scyliorhinus; species Scyliorhinus torazame. Next base: position 11,336,361 of record NC_092715.1, read on the forward strand.
AATCTCCACGGGTCCACCCCTCCCATCTGCTCCATAAAATCCTTAAGCACCTTGGCTGCTGCCGGCCTCCTACCAGTCCTGGACTTCGACCTATCCAGCCTTGGTTCCAACACCGTGTTAAAGTCTCCCCCCATTATCAGCTTTCCGGTCTCTAGGTCTGGGATGCGTCCTAGCATTCGCCTCATAAAGTTGGCATCGTCCCAGTTCGGGGCATACACGTTTACCAAAACCACCATCTCTCCCTGTAATTTGCCACTCACCATCACGTATCTGCCCCCGTTATCCGCCACTATAGTCTTTGCCTCGAACATTACCCGCTTCCCCACTAATATAGCCACCCCCCTGTTTTTCGCATCCAGCCCCGAATGGAACACCTGCCCCACCCATCCTTTGCGCAACCTAACCTGGTCTATCAGTTTCAGGTGCGTTTCCTGTAACATAACCACATCTGCTTTAAGTTTCTTAAGGTGTGCGAGTACTCGTGCCCTCTTTATCGGCCCGTTAAGCCCCCTCACGTTCCACGTGATCAGCCGAGTTGGGGGGCTTCCCACCCCCCCCCCCCCCCCCCCCCCCCCTTGCCGGTTAGCCATCATCTTTTTCCAGCTTCTCACCCAGTTCCCACGCAGCTGTATCTCTCCCAGACGGTGCCCCCCCGCCCATCCTTTCCCGTACCCACTCCCCCCTTTCCCCAGCAGCAGCAACCCAGTAATTCCCCCCTCCCCCCCCCCCCCCGCTAGACCCCCCGCTAGCGTAATTACTCCCCCCATGTTGCTCCCAGAGGTCAGCAAACTCTGGCTGACCTCGGCTTCCCCCCGTGATCATGGCTCGCACCGTGCGACGCCCCCTCCTTCCTGCTTCTCTATTCCCGCCATAATTATCATAGCGCGGGAACCAAGCCCGCGCCTCTCCCTCGGCCCCGCCTCCCATGGCCAACGCCCCATCTCCTCTCCCTCCCCACCTCCCCCCATCACCACCTATGGGAGAAAGAAAAGTTACCATACCGCAGGATTAAAACATAAAACCCCTCTTCACCCCCCCCCATTCGCCCCACCACTTTGTCCAAACGTTCATTTTCATAATCCAATCATTCCAATTTTTCTTCTACAATAAAAGTCCACGCTTCATCCGCCGTCTCAAAGTAGTGGTGCCTCCCTTGATATGTGACCCACAGTCTTGCCGGTTGCAGCATTCCAAATTTTATCTTCTTTTTGTGAAGTACCGCTTTGGCCCGATTAAAGCTCGCCCTCCTTCTCGCCACCTCCGCACTCCAATCTTGATAGACGCAGATCACCGCGTTCTCCCATTTACTACACCGAGTTTTCTTCGCCCATCTAAGGACCATTTCTCTATCCGTAAAACGGAGGAATCTCACCACTATGGCTCTGGGAGTTTCTCCTGCTCTCGATCCTCGCACCATAACTCGGTATGCTCCCTCCACCTCCAACGGACCCGTCGGGGCCTCCGCTCCCATTAACGAGTGCAGCATCGTGCTCACATATGCCCCGACGTCCGCCCCCTCCACACCTTCAGGAAGGCCAAGAATCCTCAAGTTGTTCCTCCTTGCGTTGTTTTCCAGTGCCTCCAACCTCTCCACAGATCGTTTCTGGTGTGCCTCCTGTATCTCCGACTTCACCACCAGGCCCTGTATATCGTTCTCATTCTCTGCTGCTTTCGCCTTCACGACCCGAAGCTCCTGCTACTGGGTCTTTTGGTCCTCTTTCAGCCCTTCAATCGCCTGTAATATCGGGGCCAACAACTCTTTCTTCATTTCCTTTTTTATCTCCTCCACGCAGCGTTTCAAGAACTCTTGTTGTTCAGGGCCCCATATGAAACTGCCATCTTCCGACGCCATCTTGGTTTCTGCTTGCCTTCCTTGCCGTTGTTCCAAAGGATCCGCTGCAATCCGGCCACTTTCCTCTCCTTTTTCCATCCGTGTCCAGGGGGAACACCCTTCTGGTTTACCGCACGGTGTTTTTAGCCGTTAAAATTGCCGTTGGGGCTCCTATCAAGAGCCCAAAAGTCCGTTCCACCGGGAGCTGCCGAAACGTGCGACTTAGCTGGTCATCACCGCACCCGGAAGTCAACCTGTTGGACTTTAACCTGGTGTAAGACTTCTTACTGTGCTCACCCCAGTCCAACGCCGGCATCTCCACATCATGGCTATAGAGATAGTGGATGCATTGGTGATCATCTTCCAAAATTCTGTAAATTCTCCCTCAAGATTGGAAGGAGAAAATGTTACCCCACTATTTAAGAAGGGAGGGAGGAGAACTACAGACCGTACATACATCAATGATAGGGAAAATGCTGGAATCTATGACAGATGATGTGATAAATGGACACTTGGACAAGCATGATCTGATTGGGCATAATCAGCATGGATTTACGAATGGGAAATCATGCTTGTCAAAGCTGTTGGAGGCTTTTGAAGATGTTATAATAATAATCTTTATTGTCACAAGTAGGCTTACATTAACACTGCAATGAAGTTACTGTGAAAATCCCCTGGTTGCCACATTCCGACGACTGTTCGGGTACACAGAGAGAGAATTCAGAATGTCCAATTCCCCTAACAAAACATGGGGAGAATGTGCAGACTCCACACAGACAGTGACCCAAGTTGGGAATTGAACCAGGGACCTGGAGCTGTGAAGCAACAGTGCTAACCACTGTGCTACCTTGCCGTCCTAACAAAATTGATAAAAGAGAGTCAATGGACGTAGTATATTTCAGAAGGCCTTTGATAAAGTCCCCCACAGGAGATTGATTTACAAATTAAAAGCACATGGTATAGGGGGCAATATATTGTTCTGGATTGAGGATTGCCTAACAGGCAGAAAACAGAGAGAAGGGATAAATTATAATTTTTATGTTGGCAACGCTACCGTGAGGATCAGTGCTTGGGCTAGAGCTGTTCATAATATATATCAATGATTCTCAACATATATCAATGATTCTCAACATATATCAATTATTCTCAATATATATCAATGATTCACAATATATATCAATGATTCTCAACAGATATCAATGATTCTTAATATATATCAATGATTCACAATATATATCAATGATTCACAATATATATCATAGATTCACAATATATATCAATGATTCACAATATATATCAATGATTCACAATATATATCAATGATTCACAATATATATCAATGATTCACAATATATATCATAGATTCACAATATATATCAATGATTCACAATATATATCAATGATTCACAATATATATCAATGATTCTCAATATATATCAATGATTCACAATATATATCATAGATTCACAATATATATCAATGATTCTCAACATATATCAATGATTCTCAACATATATCAATGATTCTCAATATATATCAATGATTCACAATATATATCAATGATTCTCAACATATATCAATGATTCTCAATATATATCAATGATTCACAATATATATCAATGATTCACAATATATATCATAGATTCACAATATATATCAATGATTCACAATATATATCAATGATTCACAATATATATCAATGATTCACAATATATATCAAAGATTCACAATATATATCAAAGGTTCACAATATATATCAATGATTCACAATATATATCAATGATTCACAATATATATCAATGATTCACAATACATATCAATGATTCACAATATATATCAATGATTCACAATATATATCAATGATTCACAATATATATCAATGATTCACAATATATATCAAAGATTCACAATATATATCAAAGATTCACAATATATATCAAAGGTTCACAATATATATCAATGATTCACAATATATATCAATGATTCTCAATATATATCAATGATTCACAATATATATCATAGATTCACAATATATATCAATGATTCTCAACATATATCAATGATTCTCAACATATATCAATGATTCTCAATATATATCAATGATTCACAATATATATCAATGATTCTCAACATATATCAATGATTCTCAATATATATCAATGATTCACAATATATATCAATGATTCACAATATATATCATAGATTCACAATATATATCAATGATTCACAATATATATCAATGATTCACAATATATATCAATGATTCACAATATATATCAAAGATTCACAATATATATCAATGATTCACAATATATATCAATGATTCACAATATATATCAATGATTCACAATACATATCAATGATTCACAATATATATCAATGATTCACAATATATATCAATGATTCACAATATATATCAATGATTCACAATATATATCAATGATTCACAATATATATCAAAGATTCACAATATATATCAAAGGTTCACAATATATATCAATGATTCACAATACATATCAATGATTCTCAATATATATCAATGATTCACAATATATATCAATGATTCACAATATATCTATGATTCACAATATATATCAATGATTCTCAATATATGTCAATGATTCACAATATATATCAATGATTCTCAATATATATCAAAGATTCACAATATATATCAATGATTCTCAATATATATCAAAGATTCACAATATATATCAAAGATTCACACTATATATCAATGATTCTCAATATATATCAATGATTCTCAATATATATCAATGATTCTCAATATATATCAAAGATTCACAATATATATCAATGATTCACAATATATATCAATGATTCACAATATATATCAATGATTCTGAATATATATCAATGATTCACAATATATATCAATGATTCACAATATATATCAAAGATTCTCAATATATATCAAAGATTCACAATATATATCATTGGATACCAAAATGAATAATGGATTCACAATATATATCAATGATTCACAATATATATCAAAGATTCACAATATATATCAATGATTCACAATATATATCAAAGATTCACAATATATATCAAAGGTTCACAATATATATCATTGGATACCAAAATGGATAATGGATTCACAATATATATCAATGATTCACAATATATATCAATGATTCTCAATACATAATCAATGATTCACAATATATATCAATGATTCTCAATACATATCAATGATTCACAATATATATCAATGATTCACAATATATATCAATGATTCACAATATATATCAATGATTCTGAATATATATCAATGATTCACAATATATATCAATGATTCAGAATATATATCAATGATTCACAATATATATCAATGATTCACAATATATATCAATGATTCTCAATACATATCAATGATTCTCAATACATATCAATGATTCACAATATATATCAATGATTCACAATATATATCAAAGATTCACAATATATATCATTGGATACCAAAATGGATAATGGATTCACAATATATATCAATGATTCACAATATATATCAATGATTCTCAATACATAATCAATGATTCACAATATATATCAATGATTCTCAATACATATCAATGATTCTCAATACATATCAATGATTCTCAATACATATCAATGATTCACAATATATATCAATGATTCATAATATATATCAATGATTCTCAATACATATCAATGATTCACAATATATATCAATGATTCATAATATATATCAATGATTCTCAATGCATATCAATGATTCACAATATATATCAATGGTTCACAATATATATCAATGATTCATAATATATATCAATGATTCTCAATATATATCAATGATTCACAATATATATCAATGTTTCTCAATATATATCAATGATTCTCAATATATATCAATGATTCGCAATACATATCAATGATTCTCAATATATATCAATGATTCATAATATATATCAATGATTCTCAATATATATCAATGATTCTCAATACATATCAATGATTCACAATATATATCAATGATTCACAATATATATCAATGATTCTCAATACATATCAATGATTCACAATACATTTCAATGATTCACAATATATATCAATGATTCACAATATATATCAATGATTCATAATATATATCAATGATTCATAATATATATCAATGACTCTCAATATATATCAATGACTCTCAATACATGATTCTCAATACATAATTAATGATTCACAATATATATCAATGATTCACAATGTATATCACTGATTCACAATGTATATCAATGATTCTCAATATATATCAATGATTCATAATATATATCAATGATTCTCAATACATATCAATGATTCACAATGTATATCAATGATTCACAATGTATATCACTGATTCACAATGTATATCAATGATTCACAATATATATCAATGATTCACAATATATATCAATGATTCACAATATATATCAATGACTCACAATATATATCAATGATTCTCAATATATATCAATGATTCACAATATATATCAATGACTCACAATATATATCAATGATTCTCAATACATATCAATGATTCACAATATATATCAATGACTCACAATATATATCAATGATTCACAATATATATCAATGATTCACAATATATATCAATGACTCACAATATATATCAATGATTCTCAATATATATCAATGATTCACAATATATATCAATGACTCACAATATATATCAATGATTCACAATATATATCAATGATTCACAATATATATCAATGACTCACAATATATATCAATGACTCACAATGTATATCAATGATTCACAATATATATCAATGATTCTCAATATATATCAATGATTCATAATATATATCAATGACTCACAATATATATCAATGATTCATAATATATATCAATGACTCACAATATATATCAATGATTCACAATGTATATCAATGATTCACAATATATATCAATGATTCTCAATATATATCAATGATTCATAATATATATCAATGACTCACAATATATATCAATGATTCATAATATATATCAATGACTCACAATATATATCAATGACTCACAATGTATATCAATGATTCACAATATATATCAATGATTCTCAATATATATCAATGATTCATAATATATATCAATGACTCACAATATATATCAATGATTCATAATATATATCAATGACTCACAATATATATCAATGATTCATAATGTATATCAATGATTCACAATATATATCAATGATTCACAATATATATCAATGATTCTCAATATATATCAATGATTCACAATATATATCAATGACTCACAATATATATCAATGATTCACAATATATATCAATGATTCACAATATATATCAATGACTCACAATATATATCAATGACTCACAATGTATATCAATGATTCACAATATATATCAATGATTCTCAATATATATCAATGATTCATAATATATATCAATGACTCACAATATATATCAATGATTCATAATATATATCAATGACTCACAATATATATCAATGATTCACAATGTATATCAATGATTCACAATATATATCAATGATTCTCAATATATATCAATGATTCATAATATATATCAATGACTCACAATATATATCAATGATTCATAATATATATCAATGACTCACAATATATATCAATGACTCACAATGTATATCAATGATTCACAATATATATCAATGATTCTCAATATATATCAATGATTCATAATATATATCAATGACTCACAATATATATCAATGATTCATAATATATATCAATGACTCACAATATATATCAATGATTCATAATGTATATCAATGATTCACAATATATATCAACGATTCACAATATATATCAATGATTCTCAATACATATCAATGATTCTCAATATATATCAATGATTCACAATATATATCAATGATTCACAATATAAATCAATGATTCACAATATATATCAATGATTCACAATATATATCAATGATTCACAATATATATCAATGATTCACAATATATATCAATGATTCACAATATATATCAATGATTCACAATATATATCAATGATTCACAATATATATCAATGATTCACAATATATATCAATGATTCACAATATATATCAATGATTCACAATATATATCAATGATTCACAATATATATCAATGATTCACAACATATATCAATGATTCACAATGTATATCAATGATTCACAATATATATCAATGATTCACAATATATATCAATGATTCTCAATACATATCAATGATTCACAATATATATCAATGATTCACAATATATATCAATGATTCACAATATATATCAATGATTCACAATATATATCAATGATTTACAATATATATCAATGATTCACAATATATATCAATGATTCACAATATATATCAATGATTCACAATATATATCAATGATTCACAATATATATCAATGATTCACAATATATATCAATGATTCATAATATATATCAATGACTCACAATATATATCAATGATTCATAATGTATATCAATGATTCACAATATATATCAATGATTCACAATATATATCAATGATTCTCAATACATATCAATGATTCTCAATATATATCAATGATTCACAATATATATCAATGATTCACAATACATATCAATGATTCTCAATATATATCAATGATTCACAATATATATCAATGATTCACAATATATATCAATGATTCACAATATATATCAATGATTCACAATATATATCAATGATTCACAATATATATCATAGATTCACAATATATATCAATGATTCACAATATATATCAATGATTCACAATATATATCAATGATTCACAATATATATCAATGATTCACAATATATATCATAGATTCACAATATATATCAATGATTCACAATATATATCATAGATTCACAATATATATCAATGATTCACAATATATATCATAGATTCACAATATATATCAATGATTCACAATATATATCAATGATTCACAATATATATCATAGATTCACAATATATATCAATGATTCACAATATATATCAATGATTCACAATATATATCAATGATTCACAATATATATCAATGATTCTCAATATATATCAATGATTCACAATATATATCAATGATTCTCAATATATATCAATGATTCTGAATATATATCACTGATTCACAATATATATCAATGACTCACAATATATATCAATGATTCACAATACATATCAATGATTCACAACATATATCAATGATTCACAATATATATCAATGATTCACAATATATATCAATGATTCACAATATATATCAATGATTCACAATATATATCAATGATTCACAATATATATCAATTATTCACAAGGTATATCAATGATTCACAATGTATATCAATGACTCACAATGTATATCAATGATTCACAATGTATATCAATGACTCACAATATATATCAATGATTCACAATGTATATCAATGACTCACAATATATATCAATGATTCATAATATATATCAATGATTCACAATATATATCAATGATTCACAATATATATCAATGATTCACAATGTATATCAATGACTCACAATATATATCAATGATTCACAATGTATATCAATGATTCACAATGTATATCAATGACTCACAATGTATATCAATGATTCACAATGTATATCAATGACTCACAATATATATCAATGATTCTCAATATATATCAATGATTCACAATGTATATCAATGATTCTCAATATATATCAATGAATCACAATATATATCAATGATTCACAATGTATATCAATGATTCACAATACATATCAATGATTCTCAATATATATCAATGACTCACAATATATATCAATGATTCTCAATATATATCAATGATTCACAATATATATCAATGATTCACAATATATATCAATGATTCACAATATATATCAATGATTCACAATATATATCAATGATTCTCAATACATATCAATGATTCACAATATATATCAATGATTCACAATATATATCAATGATTCACAATGTATATCAATGATTCACAATGTATATCAATGACTCACAATATATATCAATGATTCTCAATATATATCAATGATTCACAATATATATCAATGATTCACAATATATATCAATGATTCACAATATATATCAATGATTCACAATATATATCAATGATTCTCAATACATATCAATGATTCACAATATATATCAATGATTCACAATATATATCAATGATTCTCAATACATATCAATGATTCACAATATATATCAATGACTCACAATGTATATCAATGATTCACAATATATATCAATGATTCACAATGTATATCAATGATTCACAATATACATCAATGATTCACAATATATATCAATGATTCACAATATATATCAATGATTCACAATATATATCAATGATTCACAATATATATCAATGATTCACAATATATATCAATGATTCATAATATATATCAATGATTCACAATATATATCAATGATTCACAATGTATATCAATGATTCACAATATATATCAATGATTCACAATGTATATCAATGATTCACAATATATATCAATGATTCACAATGTATATCAATGATTCACAATATATATCAATGATTCACAATGTATATCAATGATTCACAATATATATCAATGATTCACAATATATATCAATGATTCACAATATATATCAATGATTCATAATATATATCAATGATTCACAATATATATCAATGATTCACAATGTATATCAATGATTCACAATATATATCAATGATTCACAATATATATCAATGATTCACAATATATATCAATGATTCACAATGTATATCAATGATTCACAATATATATCAATGATTCACAATGTATATCAATGATTCACAATATATATCAATGATTCACAATATATATCAATGATTCACAATATATATCAATGATTCTCAATATATATCAATGATTCATAATATATATCAATGACTCACAATATATATCAATGATTCACAATATATATCAATGATTCACAATATATATCAATGATTCACAATATATATCAATGATTCACAATATATATCAATGATTCACAATATATATCAAAGATTCACAATATATATCAATGATTCACAATATATATCAATGATTCACAATATATATCAATGATTCACAATGTATATCAATGATTCACAATATATATCAATGATTCACAATGTATATCAATGATTCACAATGTATATCAATGATTCACAATATATATCAATGATTCACAATGTATATCAATGATTCACAATGTATATCAATGATTCACAATATATATCAATGATTCACAATGTATATCAATGATTCACAATATATATCAATGATTCACAATATATATCAATGATTCACAATATATATCAATGATTCACAATGTATATCAATGATTCACAATATATATCAATGATTCACAATGTATATCAATGATTCACAATATATATCAATGATTCACAATATATATCAATGACTCACAATATATATCAATGATTCACAATATATATCAATGATTTGGATGTGGGGACTAAATGTAATATTTTCAAGTTAGCGGATTGTACAAAGCCAGTCGGAAATGTGTGTTGTGAGGAAGATGTAAAACAGTTACAGGAGGATTTGGTGTTGCTGATTTTCTCCTTGGTTCAATTGCTCTGTTTTATCACCTTTGCTCTCGAGTCGCCAGGTATCTTTATGATGCCGCCACGAGGTTGAAGTCCGAGTAATGATCAATAACCCAATACACCGATTAGTAAGATTCAAATCAAAGCACATTTATTATACACAGTAATCACTACTCATGCCCAAATTCTACGTCTAAGCTACTTCTACAACTAACAGGCCTATACTTAACTTCGGACTGGCCCACCAGGTCAGGGGAACAAATGGCCTTTCATTCGGGTTCTGAGTCTGCGGGATTCGAAGTTGGTACAGATTGGTAGCTAGGGGCGCCTATCTCGTAGCGAGTGTTGAATTAAGACCTACTTCTGTCGAGAGTGACTGCACCGGTCACGGTCAATGTTGGTTCGTGTTGCTGGGTGTCCCGGGCAGGACGCAGAGGTGAAGAGAGAGCGATTTGAACTTGGGGCTCAACTCTTATAGTCCCCAGGGGCTTCCCGCCTTTTGGGGCGGACCCTGTACCTGGTCTCAAGTGATTGGACTTTGTCCCAATCTCTTGGTTCGATTTTCTCCAATACTGGAGCGGTTCCCTGATCGATGGGTGGTCTTGAGGTGATCGTTCACCTCCTTTGTGTTGGCTCCTGCTGGCGCCGAGGAGTCTGCCTTTGCTTTGTGTGTCCAAAATGTTACTTATTGTTCCCGGGGATTGCTCATCAGTATGCAGATGGCTGCTACTTTGTTATGCTGATGGTCGCTGGTATCGATGTTGTCTGGCCTTTGCAGAGGTAAATACACAGCAAACCTGCAGCTGCTGGTTTCTGTCTTGTTGGCTGACTTTCCCATCAGCCTTTGCCGTTCGCCATTTTAAATCGGGAGTTGGCCAATTTAGGTGGCTACATTGGACAGACTTGGTGGGTGGGCAAGAAAATGGCGGATAGAATATAATGTGGAGAAATGTGATGTAATCCATTTTGGTAGAAGGAAACAGAGTATATTGGATTGGATTTAGTTTATTGTCACGTGTACCGAGATACAGTGAAAAGTATTTTTCTGCGAGCAGCTCAACAGATCATTAAGTACATGAAAATAAAAGAAAAGAAAAGAAAATACATAATCGGGCAACAAAAGGTACACAATGTAAATACATAGACATCGGATGAAGCATACAGGGTGTAGTGTTAATCAGGTCAGTCCATAAGAGGGTCGTTTAGGAGTCTGGTGACAGTGGGGAAGAAGCTGTTTTTGAGTCTGTTCGTGCGTGTTCTCAGACTTCTGTATCTCCTGCCCGATGGAAGTATATCCTAAATGATGAGAAAAGGGACCTCGGTGTCCTTGTCCATAAGTCACTGAACCCTAACGTGCAGATGCAGCAAGCTATTGGGAAAGCGAACGAAATGTTAGCCTTTCTCAGTAGAGGATTTGAGAACTGGAGAAGTGAGGTCTTCAATTGTGTAGAACCTTGGTGAGACCGCACCGGGGGTACTGTGTGCAGTATTGGCCCCTTAACTCAGAAAGGATATTATCGCCAGAGTGGGAGTGCAACGAAGATTCACCTGTCTTGTTCTGGAGATGGTGGGACTGCCTATGGAGAGAGATTGGGCAAACTGGGTCTGTCTACTCCAGAGTTTCGAAGAATCAGAGAATCCCAACAGTGCAGAAAGAGGCCATACAACCTATCAGCTCTGCCTTGCATTGGGTTGGACTTTGTTTCTTGTCACGTGTACCGAGGTACAGTGAAAAGTATTTTTCTGTGAGCAGCTCAACAGATCATTAAGTACATGAAAAGAAAAGAAAAAGAAAATACATAATAGGGCAACACAAGGTACACAATGTAACTACATAAACACCGGCTTCAGGTGAAACATACATAGAACATAGAACAGTACAGCACAGAACAGGCCCTTCGGCCCTCGATGTGGTGCCGAGCATTGTCCGAAACCAAGATCAAGCTATCCCACTCCCTGTCATTCTGGTGTGCCCCATGTGCCTATCCAATAACCGCTTGAAAGTTCCTAAAGTGTCCGACTCCACTATCACAGCAGGCAGTCCATTCCACACCCTAACCACTCTCTGAGTAAAGAACCTACCTCGGACATCCCTCCTATATCTCCCACCCTGAACCTTATAGTTATGCCCCCTTGTAACAACTACATCCACCCGAGGAAATAGTCTCTGAACATCCACTCTGTCTACCCCCCTCATCATCTTATAAACCTCTATTAAGTCGCCTCTCATCCTCCTCCGCTCCAAAGAGAAAAGCCCTAGCTCCCTCAACCTTTCCTCATAAGACCTATCCTCCAAAACAGGCAGCATCCTGGTAAATCTCCTTTGCACCCTTTCCAATGCTTCCACATCCTTCCTATAATGAGGTGACCAGAACTGCACACAATACTCCAAATGTGGTCTCACCAGGCTCCTGTGTAGTGGATGTAGTGTTAATCAGGTCAGTCCATAAGAGGATCATTCAGGAGTCTGGTGACAGTGGGGAAGAAGCTGTTTTTGAGTCTGTTCGTGCGTGTTCTCAGACTTCTGTATCTCCTGCCCGATGGAAGAAGTTGGAAGAGTGAGTAAGCCGGGTGGGAGGGATCTGCTGCCCGCTTTCCCCAGGCAGCAGGAGGTGTAGACAAAGTCAATGGATGGGAGGCAGGTTTGTGTGATGTGTCATGGGAATGTCACTTTAAGAAATGTTTGTCTTCTTGAGTGGCTGCAATGATGTCAGTGTGTGGGCGGAGCTGGGCTCTGGGTTTTTATCCCCTGCCCGATGGAAGAAGTTGGAAGAGTGAGTAAGCCGGGTGGGAGGGATCTTTGATTATGCTGCCCGCTTTCCCCAGGCAGCGGGAGGTGTAGATGGAGTCAATGGATGGGAGGCAGGTTCGTGTGATAGACTGGGCGGTGTTCACGACTCTCTGAAGTTTCTTGCGGTCCTGGGCCGAGCAGTTGCCATACCAGGCTGTGATGCAGCCCGATAGGATGCTTTCTATGGTGCAACTGTAAAGGTTGGTAAGAGTCAATGTGGACATGCCGAATTTCCTTAGTTTCCTGAGGAAGTATAGGCGCTGTTGCGCTTTCTTGGTGGTAGCGTCGACGTGGGTGGACCAGGACAGGTTTTTGGAGATGTGTACCCTTCGGAATTTGAAGCTGCTAACCATCTCCACCTCGGCCCCGTTGATTCTGACAGGGGTCCATATTTAAGAACTCAGCGGCCAACTTAAATGAGCATTTTGCTTCCTGACGTTAATGACCAGCTCTTTAGTTTTGGTGGCATTGAGGGAGAGATTGTTGTCGCTGCACCACTCCACTAGGATCTCTATCTCCCTCCTGGATTCTGACTCGTCGTTATTCGAGATCCGGCCCACTATGGTCCTATCATCAGCAAACTTGTAGATGGAGTAGGAGCCAGATTTTGCCACACAGTTGTGTGCGTAGAGGGAGTATAGTAAGGGGCTAAGTACACAGCCTTGCGGGGCCCCGGTATTGAGGACTATTGTGGAGGAGGTGTTGTTGTTCATTCTTACTGATTGTGGTCTGTTGGTCAGAAAGTCAAGGATCCAGTTGTGGAGTGGGGAGCCAAGTCCTAGGTTTTGGAGCTTGATATGAGCTTGGCTGGGAGTATGATGTTGAAGGCAGAGCTGTAGTCAATGAATAGGAGTCTGATGTAGGAGTCCTTGTTTTCGAGATGCTCTAGGGATGAGTGTAGGGCCAGGGAAATGGCGTCTGATGTGGACCGGTTGCAGCGGTATGCGAATTGCAGTGGATCAAGGCGTTCTGGGAGTATGGAGGTGATGCGCTTCATGATCAACCTCTCGAAGCACTTCATTACGACTGAAGTCAGGGCCACCGGACGGTAGTCATCGAGGCTCATTGCCTGGTTCTTCTTTGGCACCGGTATGATGGTGGTCTTCTTGAAGCAGGTGGGGACCTCGGAGCGGAGTAGGGACAGGTTAAAGATGTCCACGAACACCTCTGTCAGCTGGTCCGCGCAGGCTCCGAGTGCACGACCAGGGCCCCCGTCAGGACCCGTTGCCTTTCAAGGGTTCACTTTCAGGAAGGCCAATCTGACTTCGGAAGCTGTGACGGTGGTTATGGGTGTGTTATGGGCTGCTGGGGCACTCGCCAGCGGATCGTTGGTTACCTGCTCTAACCGAGCATAGAATTCATCGGGGAGGGGTGCGCTGCTGCTGGAGATACTGCTCAGCTTTGTTTGTAGTTTGTTCTGTTGTTTAGGCCTTGCCACAATTGCCGAGAGTCTGTCTGTGACTCCAGCTTGGTCTGATATTCTCTCTTGGCATCTCGCATGGCTTTGCGGAGGTTGTTGGGTTGTATTGTATTGGATTTGTTTATTGTCACGTGTACCGAGGGACAGTGAAAAGTATTTTTCTGCGAGCAGCTCAACAGATCATTCAGTACATGGGAAGAAAAGGGAATAAAAGAAAATACATAATAGGGCAACACAACATATACAATGTAACTACATAAGCACTGGCATCGGGTGAAGCATACAGGGTGTAGTGTTAATGAGGTCAGTCCATAAGAGGGTCATTTAGGAGTCTGTTCGTGCGTGTTCTCAGACTTCTGTATCTCCTGCCCGATGGAAGAAGTTGGAAGAGTGAGTAAGCCGGGTAGGAGGGGTCTTTGATTATACTGCCCGCTTTCCCCAGGCAGCGGGAGGTGTAGATGGAGTCAATGGATGGGAGGCAGGTTCGTGTGATGGACTGGGCGGTGTTCACGACTCTCTGAAGTTCGTACCTGGATTTCTTGTATAGGTCAGGGTCGTCTGCCTTGAACGCCTCAGATCTGTCCTTCAGTAGGGAGTCAGTCTCGCGATTGAGCCATGGTTTCCGGTTGGGGAACGCACGTACTGCTTTCTTTGGCACGCAGTCGTCCACACATTTGCTGATGAAGTCTGTGACGGTGGTGGCATACTCATTTAAGTTGGTCGCTGAGTTTTTAAATATGGACCAGTCCACTGTCTCTAAGCAGTCACGTAAGAGCTCTTCTGTCTCCTCGGACCAGCACTGCACAACCTTCTTAGCTGGATTCTCCCGCTTGAGTTTCTGCTTGTATGCCGGGAGAAGGAGCTCCGTCTTATGGTCTGATTTTCCTTCTGATTGACCTTCTGAAAGAGCACCCTACCTAAGCCCAATCCCAGCTCCCCCCCCCCCCCCCCCCCACCCCCACCCCCACACTCCTCCTAATCCCTCTTAGGGGCAATTTATCACGGCCAGTCCAATTGACCTGCATATCTTTGGACTGTGGGAGGAAACCGGAGCACCCGGAGGAAACCCACGCAGACACGGGGAGAACGTGCAGACTCCGCACAGACAGTGACCCAAGCCGGGAATCGAATCATAGAATCACAGAATCATAGAATTTACAGGTCAGAAGGAGGCCATTTGGCCCATCGAGTCTGCAACGGCCCTTACAAAGAGCACCCTACTGAAGCCCATGTATCTCCCTATCCCCGTAACCCAGTAACCCACACTTAACATTTTTTGGACACTAAGGGCAATTTAGCATGGTCAATCCACCTAACCCGCACATCTTTGGACTGGGATACTGAACCTGGGACCTTGGAGCTGTGAAACAACAGTGCTAACCACTGTGCTTTGATATTTCTTCACACTGTATCTCAGACAGCGTTCTGGTGAACAGATAACACTGCCAGTCCCCAACAGGTCAGACGGTATCTGCGGAGTTAATGTTTTAGGTCGATGACCTTTCATCATGAACTGTGTCCTCACAAAGATTGACTCTTCTTGCACAGTACTGCAGCCAACGTCCTGATTATGGTTTTAGAATTACCTATTGCTTTGTGCACCTCTTGTGATTCAAATCAGCGTGTTCACAACCGCAGACTGAATTACAGTGTACTTACCGGAGACACCGGACTGCATTCTCCGCTTCCCGACGCCAAAATCGCGTTCGGCGACAGGACGGAGAATCCGATTTGCCCCAATATCGGGGCCTGGGACAGATTTTGGATTCTTCGCCTCCTCTGGGAGTGCGCCGCGCCACATATCCACGGCCTCAGGCCATTGCCTGAGGCCCGCCCGTGATGCTCCGTCCCCGACCGGTTGAGTTCCCGACGGCGGGTGACTCTCATGGTCTTACCCGTCGTGACCTCAGCGTGGCAGCTGCGGACGCAGTCCGGCCCCGCCACAGATGGGGGAGGGTGGGCGGGTGCGATTTATTCAGGGCTGGGGGCACTGTGGTTGGCCGTCTGGGGCGGGCGGGCTCCGGAGTGGGGGTACTACTTTTGCGGTCCGAGTCCGCCGGCTGAGTCCCCCATGGAGCACGACGCAGCCGCTGCAGGTCACCACCGTTCGCATGCGCGGCTACGGAAGCGGCCATTCTCCGTCGGGCCGCATTGGCAGCTAGAGCATCGAGCTCCATCCCAGTATTCTTCAAACTTTTTTCCAGGGACCCATTTTTACCAACTGGCCAACCTTCGGGATCCAACCCGGCCGACATGCGCGACCCCCACCGGCCGACCTGAGCGACCCACGCTGGCCGACCTGAGCGACCCCCACCGGCCGACCTGAGCGACCCACGCTGGCCGACCTGAGCGACCCCCACCGGCCGACCTGAGCGACCCACGCCGGCCGACCTGAGCGACCCACGCTGGCCGACCTGAGTGACCCCCACCGGCCGACCTGAGCGACCCACGCCGGCCGACCTGAGCGACCCACGCCGGCCGACCTGAGCGACCCACGCCGGCCGACCTGAGCGACCCGCGCCGGCCGACCTGAGCGACCCACGCCGGCCGACCTGAGCGACCCGCGCCGGCCGACCTTCACGACCCACGCCGGCCGACCTGAGCGACCCACGCCGGCCGACCTGAGCGACCCACGCCGGCCGACCTGAGCGACCCCCGCCGGCCGACCTGAGCGACCCACGCCGGCCGACCTGAGCGACCCGCGCCGGTCGACCTGAGCGACCCACGCCGGCCGACCTGAGCGACCCGCGCCGGCCGACCTGAGCGACCCACCATTTTCTCTTGTTTGCTGCTGACAAAAATGGAGGAAATGGTTTGGGGTCCCTTTGGCCCTCGTACACGCTCCTCCAGTGGAACCTGCTGGATGAAGGTGAAGCCTTCCGGTGTCGGAAAGTATGGAGTCTCCATCGGTCCAAAGTTCGGCATTTTTGTCCTGTAAAATTTTATCAAATAAATCCCCCCCCCGAACTTGTACAAAAAGTTTTTTTTTAAAATGAATAAAACCCCCCGAACTTGTAAAACAAAACGCTGCGACCGTTTAAAAGAAAAAGTGGCCGCACTGCGCTCGCCACCGATGCTCTGGGGTAGCCGACGGCTGTTTTGCGCAGATTTGCGCGATCAGGAGAGCAGCGACAGACAGCTCCACGACCCTCCAGACACCCGCCTGCGACCCACCCGCGGGTCGCGCCCCCGAGTTTGACAATGCCTGCTCTGCGCTGTTCTCCCTGCTAGCCCCCAGCAAAATGGCATGGGGACTTAGTCTCCCAAACGGAAAATCCAGACCCATATTTTTCCCAAACTGCATCAATTAATTTTTAGCGTGCTGGGCGTCTTGCTGAGCAGTGGTTAGCGTCCCCGTCTCTCAGCCAGAAAGCCCAGGACTTGACGGCCATGGAAGCTGATTTCATAATGCAACCAAATAGGTTGAGTGTCACCCTGCAAATCCTTTCAACACGCCGATAGCTGGCGGTGAGTGCAGGGCTCTGGTCAGACATGCTCGATGTGGAGTAGGGCCCCTCAATCTACAAACCCCTGGTGACAGACGAGCGACCTGTTCTGGGGAAAAAGCTTGCAATGGGAACAGACAAAGTTCTGTCTTGTGCACTAATGGTACAGGAAGAGAAATAAATGACAACGTTTATATTGCACTTTTAATAAAGTAAAAAACCCGCGTCCTTAGCAGCAATCTAACACCAAGTCACAAAAGGAGGTAACAGATTAACGAAAGGTTTGTTGAAGCAGGAGACGAAAGTGAGGTTTCAGAGGGAGTTTCTGAACTGAGAGACTTTATTCTGTCTCGGGACGTGGGCGTCACTGGGCTGGTCCAGCATTTGTTGCCCATCCCTAATTACCCCTTGAACGGAGTGGTTTGCTGGCCCATTTCAGCGTGTAGTTAAGAGTCACAGAATTGTTACGGGGCAAAGGGAGGCCCATTTGTCTCACTGTGTCTGTACCGGCTCTCCAAAAGAGCGTCATGGCTGTTATGACCCCCTGGGAAGAAGGGGACTGTGCACCATCCGAGTCCCATTAACTCATAACGAGTATGAACTCCCCCGGTAATTGGGGACGGAGCTTACCCCTTTACAGGGAAGGCTTCACAGGGTACAAACCCCAGCCTGGGGGCAGGTTGAGGAGGGTGAACCTTCGGGGCGTGGGAGTTTAATCCTCCATCTTAATAAATCTCTTTCTTTGTTTCCTACAGTGCTTCATATGAATGTTCATTGCCTGTCGGGTTCTACACTGGCGACGAGGCTGAAGTGGAGTTGCCACCGGCATCATATGTTCCACACCTGGGACACTTGGTCCAGGCTGCATGAGGCCTTACGCAAACCGACCGAGCTGCCTCACCTTGGAAAGCTGCAGGCTTTGGCTGTGAGTTATGATGATTGGGCTGAAAAATTAGAGTGTATTCAATTTTGTTTTGGACCAAGACCGTAATTGGAGATGAACGGCAGACCATAATAATAATCGCTTATTGTCACAAGTAGGCTTCAATGAAGTTACTGTGAAAAGCCCCTCGTCGCCACATTCCGGCGCCTGTTCGGGGAGGCCGGTACGGGAATTGAACCCGCGCTGCTGGCCTTGTTCTGCATTACAAGCCAGCTGTTTAGCCCACTGAGCTAAACCAGCCCCATGGCCCTGTTAATGGTGGTTAGCCGTCCAATGTGTGCACTTATCAAAAGCTTGACACACGCAGATGCGCCTGACTCCCGGTCTTCAGTAACAACCCCACTTAAATCCCAAACTGTCATTCATCATCCGCCACTTCCCCACGGCCACCCAAGCCCAAGTTCAATCAAATGGCATTTTTTTTTTGGCGTGGTTAAGGAAGCTGGCTGAGACTTGCGAGTTCGGGCCTACCCTGAGCGAATCCTTTCATTTTGTCCGCGGGATCCGAGACGCCGCCCCACAGAGGAAGTTGTTGACCGAAACCCCGCTGACTTCGCAGCGGGCCGTTGAGGTTACCGCCTCCCGCGAGAGCTGGGAGTCTAAGAGCTTCGGGGTGGTGGCATTGAATCTGGTGCCACTCCGGCAGACGCCATCCCAACTGGAGGGCAGGGAGACCTGGAAGTGGAGTTCCAGCCTGAAAGATGGGAAAAATTGTGCTGTTCATGCCCCCGACGTCACTCATTTGACACATGGAGAGGACCAGACGGGTTCCTGATTAACAGGGTGTTTGAGGAGTTCGATGAACATTTGTACAGATCGGAGACGCTGGGGGAGGATCAGGGGATGCGGGAGTTCCTGGGACAGTCTGGAGTACCACAGGTTAGAGGAAGAAGATAGGATCACATTGGAGAGGTCGGTAGGGGTACAGGGGGTAAAGGAGGCAATTGGGAGGATGTAGTCGGGGAAGGCGGCAGGACCAGATGGGTTCCCAGTGGAGTATTACAAGAAATTCAAGGACAAATTGGTACCGCTGATGGTGGGGATGTTTAAGGAGGCGATAGGGAAGGGGGTGCGACCACAAACATTGCAACAAGCTTCAATCTCCTTGGTGCTTGAGAAAGGTAAGGATCCGATGGAGTGCGAGTCACACAGGCCAATATCGCTACTGAATGTCGTTATTAACAAAGGTAATCCCCATAACCCTTCCTAACCTTTGGACACTAAGGGACAATTTATCACGGCCAATCCACCTAACCTGCCCATCTTTAGACTGTGGGAGGAAACCGGAGCACCCGGAGGAAACCCATGCACACACGGGGAGAACGTGCAGAACCCGCAGAGACAGTGACCCAGCGTGGAATCGAACCTAGGACCCTGGTGCTGTGAGGTAGCAGTGCTAACCATTGAGGTTTCGCTCTGGGGCTGGAGTAGGCAACAGATGTTGGGAGGGAAATGGCCATGGATAAATTTGAAGACAAGGATGTGAATTTTAATATACGCATGCCGGGATGATCACCCTCTCTCCCATTGGGAGAGGCTCGATAACCAGGTGTTAATGTATTCTGATGGGGATCCCGATGTTGAACATTTTCATTCCCGTTACGTCATTGGCGGGGGTGGAGACAATCACAAACGGGAAATCCCGCCGGTATAAATCACACTTTGGGCCTCCCTCAGGATTTTCCATTCCCCCCCCCCCAGAGTGTCAGTGAGGCCGGGCGGATCACGCACACACGGGGAGAACGTGCTGACTCCGCACAGACAGTGGCCCAAGCCGGGAATCGAACCTGGGACCCTGGAGCTGTGAAGCAAGTGTGCTAACCACTGTGCTGCCCTTAAAGCTGTCCAGCATTCTGCAGTTTACAGAAACCAAATTAGCCACTCCAACCAGGAGGGTGCTGGGTTTGGGGCCTTATTCAATGAGATGCTGGGGAAAAAGGATCTTGGGCTAGACTCCTAAATGGGTGACTGCCCAAAGCTGGCCACGCAGAAGAACGTGGCTTCAGTTACAGATTGAACTCAGCGGCAAAGACATTTCGGAGCTCAAGATGTCGACAGTGCACCTTCACATTTTGTGAACAAAGAGTTCAATGGATAGAGTTATAAAGAGGAATGGAATTTGTATAAATCCTGGTGTGATCTCAAACCACCAAACTGTAACAGAGAGGGAGATATCATAGAGGAGGCAGCGCGGTAGCACAGTGGTTAGCACAATTGCTTCACAGCTCCAGGGTCCCAGGTTCGACTCCCGGCTTGGGTCACTGTCTGTGCGGAGTCTGCACGTCCTCCCCGTGTCTGCGTGGGTTTCCTCCGGGTGCTCCAGTTTCCTCCCACAGTCCAAAGATGTGCAGGTTAGGTGGATTAGCCATGATAAATTGCCCTTAGTGACCAAAATTGCCCTTAAGTGTTGGGTGGGGTTACTGGGTTATGGGGATAGGGTGGAGGTGTGGGCTAGGGTGCTCTTTCCAAGAGCCGGTGCAGACTTGATGGGCCGAATGGCCTCCTTCTGCACTGTAAATTCTATGATCAATTCTATGATAAATCTGGAGACTAGATTTCTTCCTTGGCACAGACCCGAATCGTGTTCAGCCAGCATGGCTTTGGTGGTATTAGTGTCAATGTGTGGTGGCATTAGTGTAAATTTGATGTCTTGGTGTAACTTTATAGAGGCTGCTCGGTCAATCCAGCAAACTTTCATTCCCATTACCACCCAGGTATTTCTAGTATTCTTTCAATTACCTCTGTCTATGACAGGTCAAATAAAATGGTTATTTTGATTTGAAATCCCAATCGAAATGCATGACTTTATGCCCCTGTGCAACATTCCTTGGTAAATCATTGATGATTTTATCAAGAGCGTCGCCTCTGCACCACTTTACTGAAGCTGACATTGCACAGGTTCATGGCGTTCCGGCACCGCATTTTCCCATGTGTAACCGCCTGTGTGTTCAGTGAGAATCACCATCAGCTGGAGAACAATTCCTTTCTGTTTTTCCTTTTTAACATTGTTCCCAGGCCAAGGGGTGAGACTGCCGTCCATTCCAGAAGCTTGGATAATTCCCCTCCGTGGCTGGCAGAAGGAAAAGGAACCTGCTGTTTTGGGAGAAACATTAGCCGGAATACTGGGAGAACTCCCTTATCTCCTGTTAATAATTTGATCTTTCAACATGCACACGAACAGACAATGCAATATTCTCCCAGCACTGCAGTGGAGAGTCCATCGAGATCATGAACTCATATATCTCCGAGGCGCTTGAACCCAAACATTTCAGGCGCTCAGGAGACTAGCTTCTCTCTTACTCGCTCTCCGATTTGACGATATGACCTATGTTACCCTGTTGTCAACTTTCGCCACATCACTGGATAGTCTTTGACACACGGGGAGCCCCCCAGTGCCCTCTGGGAGATGTGGGTGTGACTGGAACGAGCCCCTGACCATGCTGCTCCGGCCCCCTCAGGACTCGAACTTCAGAGCTGCGTTCCCATCGCAGAGTGTAGGGTGAAGGGACTGGATCCTGGCAATAAGGAAAGGAGACGGTCTGGAATGCAGAATAAAAACACGTCAAACATTAAAGTTAAGGTTTTAATCCCCTGCAGCGGCCACGCCGTGCTCCATGGCGGACTCAGCCCGCGGACCTGGACCGCCGAAATAGTGGCCCGCATCGGCCGCTTGCGTGCCCCAGACCGCCCGTACACATTGCCCCTGATGTGTTGGGTGCTCTGGATCCGTGGAACACATACAGGCCACAAACACTTAAAATAGTGCAACACTATTTTATTCAGTTAGAAACTGTTGAACATACTTTCACTGTGGGTTAACACGATGTTAGATTAAACTAAAGACCTATGCCTGTCCGAACCAGTCTATGCACTCAGCACATGGTGAGGATCTGTGCTGTAAGCTGTAAGCTCTGTCCTTGTAGGAGGCTGCATCCCGAATGAGCAGGAACTCTGATGTCCCCTGTCTTTATAGTGCGTGTGTTCTAACTGGTGATTGGCTGCGGTGTTGTGTGTGTTGATTGGCCTTGCTGTGTGTCCATCAGTGTGTGTGTCTGCACCATGATATACTGGTGTATATTATGACATCCCCCCTTTTATAAAAAAATGTATGTTTGTGGCAATAAATAATGTGTGGTGAGAATGTTCCTAACTACGTGTGGGGTGCGAAGACATATTTACAGGACTACGTACATGAGAACTAAGCTATTTACATGGGAAGGTGCCTGGTGCAGAGAAGCAGTATGCAACAAGAGTAACGAGATCAACACTATATACAAACCAGGGAAACGATCAAACAAAGCAACGAAACAATTCAGAGAGTCCATAAATTCAAAATGTTCATAAATTTAGTCTCTGAGGTGAGCGACGAATTCTGGTTGACCAAAAGAGCATTTGGCCCTGTTGAGGCGGAGGCCATGCTCATGTATGCGTCTGAATAAGCGCTGGAGGCGACTAACATGCTCCTGCGGGGTGGTGGACCAGATGATTATGTCATCGACATAGACACAAACACCTTCAATACCTTCCATCATTTGTTCCATAATCCTATGGAACACTTCTGATGCAGAGATGATGCCAAACGGCATCCTGTTGTAACAATATCTGCCAAAGGGGGTGTTAAACGTGCAAAGTTTCCTGCTGGATTTATCGAGCTGGATTTGCCAGAATCCTTTTGAGGCGTCGAGTTTGGTAAAGAGCTTGGCGCGAACCATCTCGCATGTGAGCTCTTCGCGCTTGGGAATTGGATAGTGCTCTCTCATAATATTGCGATTTAGATCCTTGGGATCAATGCAAATTCTCAATTCACCGGAAGGCTTTTTTACACATACCATGGAACTGACCCAGTCGGTCGGTTCCGTGACTTTGGAAATCACTCCTTGGTTCTGGAGGTCCTGCAGCTGCTGCTTGAGGCAGTCCTTAAGGGGTGCTGGGACCCTGCGAGGTGCGTGCACCACAGGCGTGGCATTCGGTTTTAATAAAATCTTGTAGGTGTACGGGAGCGTGCCCATGCCCTCGAAGACGTCGTGGTACTGGTTGATAATGGCGCGAGCTGCGCCCTGAAGTCAGTGTCCTGAAAGGCAGACGCGTCAGCAGGAGAGAGAGAGTGAACTCTCTGAACTAGGTTCAACAGCTTGCATGCCTGCGCGCCAAGCTGGGAGGCTTTCGAGGAGCCCACGATTTCAAAGGGAAGGATGGCTTTGCGTGACCTGTGCGTCACTTCAAGTTGGCACGAGCCGCTGGCAGCAATGGCATTGCCATTATAACCTAATAGCTGGCAGGCTGATGGGAGGATGGCTGGTTTGACACAAAGGCTTTGGAGGTCAGACTTAATGAGATTGGCGGAGGCACCAGTGTCCAGGCGGAATCGTATTTGGGACCGGTTGACCGTAAGGGTGGCACGCCACTCATCGTCTGGATCGATGCTGCATACCGATAGAGGCGGGATTCTTTGCTTCGGGGACACCCTGTTTTTTGTAACGATACCGACTCGAAAAGACGCCTTCGGGTCCTCGGTGTCAATATCGGGTAGCAGGTCCGCATCGAGCTCGGTGACCGTGGGTTGAATGGCCCGGACATTCCTGCGAGGCTGGCTGGAGCGATACGAGTTGGCAGGCTGAGCTGCTCTGCATAAAGCAGCATAGTGGCCAAGTTTGTCACATCTCAGGCATCGTCGGGATTTGGCAGGACATTGCCGCTTTAAGTGGGCGGAGCCACAGTTGCCACACGTTGCAGCATCAGTATGTTCGCTGCGCCACCACGCATGCGCGGTGTGGTCGTACATGTGCAATATGTTCGTCGATGTCGCTGTCCCCTCGTTTGGTGCGCACAAGCGCGGGAGTCCGCGAAAAGCGCGCGAAATGGCCGCCCTCCTCCAGGCTGAGGCCCTGGAGTTGCTCGATTGATTGGACCCGTTCTGCCTCATGGGAACCTTGCCACGCCGTTTCAGCCGCTTGGATGTAGGAATACCGACTAGTGGCGTGATCGTGTAGCACGCAGGTCTCGATGGCGGTCGCTAGGGTGAGCTGCTGTACCTTGAGGACCTGCTGGCGTAGGGGGTCTGACTGAACACCGAAAACGATCTGGTCGCGTATCATGGAGTCGGAGGTGGGCCTGTAATTACAGGACTGCGCAAGGATGCGGAGGTGGGTGAGAAAGGACTGGAAAGGTTCATCCTTACCCTGTAAACGCTGTTGGAATACACAGTGCTCGAAACTTTCATTCACCTCGATGTCGCAGTGACTATCAAACTTAAAGAGGACCGTCTTGAATTTTGATTTATCTTCATCAGCAAAGGTGAGAGAATTGAAAATGTTGATGGCATGTTCCCCGGCCGTGGATAGGAAGAGAGCGATCTTCCTCGTGTCTGAGGCATCCTCCCGGTCTGTGGCTTCCAGGTAAAGCTGGAAGCTTTGTTTGAATATCTTCCAGTTGGCCCCCAGGTTACCGGTGATGCGGAGCGGCAGCCAATGGCGGACGTTGTCCATTTTGCAGGATGGCTGTATGCTGGTGGAAGGCAGATCACTTGCAGGTAGGTCTAAGAAGTTCTAATATCCCTCAACTCCTGGTATCATGATGTGTTGGATGCTCTGGATCCGTGGAACACATACAGGCCACCAACACTTAAAATAGTGCAACACTATTTTATTAAGCTAGAAACTGTTGAACATACTTTCACTGTGGGTTAACACAATGTTAGATTAAACTAAAGACCTATGCCTGTCCGAACCAGTCTATGCACTCAGCACAGGGTGAGGATCTGTGCTGTAAGCTGTAAGCTCTGTCCTTCTGAGAGGCTGCATCCCGAATGAGCGGGAACTCTGATGCCCTCTGTCTTTATAGTGAGTGTGCTCTAACTGGTGATTGGCTGCGGTGTTGTGTGTGTTGATTGGTCTTGCTGTGTGTCCATCAGTGTGTGTGTCTGCACCATGATATACTGGTGTATATGATGACAGCCCCCAGCCCCGAATGAAGCCCCGCCCTGCCCGCCGATCGGCCCTCCCCGACTGTGGCGGTCCCGGACTGAGTCCGCAGCGGCCATGCGAGGATCCCGGATGTTGCGAGCACACGTTAACCACGCTGTGGGGAATTCGGCCGGTCGGGGACGGAGCATCGCGGGGTCGGCCTCAGGCAATGGCCTGAGGCGGTGGATACTCAGTACAGCGTACCCCACGCAGACGCCGATTTTCGGGGGGGTCGGAGAATTTAAAAACCGGCGCCAGTCCCAATTCCGGCGCCAAAACGGATTCTCTGTCCCGTCACCAAATGCAATTTCGGCGTTGGGGTGTGGAAAATCCAGACCCCACTGTTTGGTAATTTGGACATTCTGAATTCTCCCTCCGTGTACCCGAACAGGTGCCGGAATGTGGCGACTAGGGGCTTTTCACAGGAATCTCATTGCAGTGTTAATGTAAGCCTACTTGTGACAATAAAGATTATTATTATTATGATGATGGATTTGACAACCTGCTTTGTCAGCCACAGCCAGTCCACGTTTGAGTCTGTATTGGGCTCCTGAGTATGTTTTAATTTGCATATAAACCATTCAAATCCTCGAAAGAATCCGCTATTCCATTTGGGTGTTTATTAATTTGATTTTTCAAGGCTTTACTGACAGCACCTTGAAGCGTGCATTTGCACGTCCCCAAATTGGTCTTAACGGGCCGTGTGAAGAAAGTGATGACCGACGTAGCCTCAGAAATGAATGAATTTCCCATCCATCCCAGTACCCACCACACAGATATGAAGATAAACCCAGCAACTGGGGCCATGAGTTGAATGTCGCTGGTTGGAATGTTTCTGGAACTGATCACTTGTGACAAAATAGCCACTGGGGAAAATAAATGCAGGCTAATTAAGGAAAGATTTGTTCAGGGTAAATCGTGTTTAACTAACCTGCTGGACTTTTTTTGAAGAGGTAACAGAGAGGGTTGATGAGGGTAATGCAGTTGATGTGGTGTACTCGGACTTCCAAAATGCATTCGGTACTGTGCCACACAACAGACTTGTGAGAAAAGTTATAGCTTACGGAATAAAAGTGACAGTAGCGAGGTGCATATGAAATTAGCTGAGTGACAGGAAACAGAGAGTGATGGTCAATGGATATTTTTCGGACTGGAGGAAGGTTTATAGTGGAATTCTCAAGTGGTTGGTGTTAGGACCTTTGCTCGTCCTGATGTATATTAAGGGCGCAATTCCACTTTCTGACCCATAGACCACAATCAGTAAGGATAAACAACAACATCTCTTCCACGATAGTCCTCAATACCGGGGCCCCGCAAGACTGCGTACTTAGCCCCCTACCATACTTCCTGTACACACACGACTGCGTGGCAAAATTTGGCTCCAACCCCATCTACAAGTTTGCTGACGACACGACCATCGTGGGCCGGATCTCAAATAACGATGAGTCCGAATACAGGAGGGAGATAGAGAACCTAGTGGAGTGGTGTAGCGACAACAATCTCTCCCTCAATGCCAGCAAAACTAAAGAGCTGGTAATTGACTTCAGGAAGCAAAGTACTGTACACACCCCTGTCAGCATCAACGGGGCCGAGGTGGAGATGGTTAACAGCTTCAAATTCCTAAGTGTGAACATCACCAACAATCTGTCCTGGTCCACCCACGTCGACGCTACCACCAAGAAAACACAACAGCATTGATACTTTCTCAGGAAACTACCGTGTGCAGCACTGTTGCACAGTGGTTAGCACATTTGCTCCACAGCCCCAGGGTCCCAGGTTCGATTCCGGCTTGGGTCACTGTCTGTGTGGAGTCTGCACTTTCTCCCCGTGTGTGCGTGGGTTTCCTCCGGGTGCTCCGGTTTCCCCCCACAGTCCAAACATGTGCAGGTTGGGTGGATTGGCCATGCTAAATTGCTCTTAGTGTCCAAAAAGGTTGGGTGGGGTGACTGGGTTACGGGATAGGTTTGAGTGGGGTGCTCTTTCCAAGGGCCTGGTGCCGACTCAATGGGTCGAATAGCCTCTTTCTGCACTGTAAATTCTGTGATTCTATGATTCAAAGGAAATTCGGCATGTCCACATTGACTCTTACCAACTTTTACAGATGCACCATAGAAAGCATCCTATCGGGCTGCATCACAGCCTGGTATGGCAACTGCTCGGCCCAGGACTGCAAGAAACATCAGAGAGTCGTGGACACCGCCCAGTCCATCTGTTATGGGCCAGGGTTTAGAGAACACCAAAGTGTATCATGGAGTTCACCTGACCCACAACTTTCAATAGATTGTGGTATGGGGAGCACAAGGGCCCACTTTCCAGGTGCGATGCAACAGAGATCGAAAAGTATTTTTAAACAAAACAATGTTTATTCTATGAATCCTGTTAACATTTTATAAATACACAGTAAACATCTTATTAACTATCAACACAAATACCCTTGCTTTGGCTGAATGCGGCTCCCAACTGAAAACGAAACTAAAACTCAGAGCCACAAAGCTTCCAGCTCAAAATGATATTAAAAAGCAGAGCCAGAGCCCAGCTCCGCCCACACTCTGACATCACTGCAGCCGCTTGAGAAGACAAAAACATTTCTTAAAGTGACATACCCATGACACATCACACAAACCTGCCTCCCATCCATTGACTCTGTCTACACCTCCCGTTGTCTTGGGAAAGCCGGCAGCATAATCAAAGATCCCTCCCACCCGGGTTATTCTCTCTTCCAACTTCTTCCATCGGGCAGGAGATACAAAAGTCTGAGAACACGCACGAACAGATTCAAAAACAGCTTCTTCCCCACTGTCACCAGACTCCTGAACGACCCTCTTATGGACTGATCTGATCTCTCCACACATCTTCCCTACTGAGTCGCACTACACTCCGTATTCTTCACCCGATGCCTGTGTCTATGTATTTATATTGTGTATTTATCGTATGTCTTATGTTTTTTCATGTATGGAGCGATCTGTCTGGACCTTTCACTGTACCTCAGTGGAAACAAGACGAGGGGCGTAAGAGGGGTTGGTTGGACACTGGTCACCCAGACAATCACAGCACTACCATGATGACCAGGGGCTAAGACTGACACCGTCGAGAAACTGCAGTTGGAAAAAGATTTCCCTGGGAAGAGTATGAGGGCGTGTGAAATGAAAAATGAAATGAAAATCGCTTATTGTCACGAGTAGGCTTCAATGAAGTTACTGTGAAAAGCCCCTAGTCACCACATTCCGGCGCCTGTTCGGGGAGGCTGGTACGGGAGGAGTCAGCTTGAGACATGGCGATCAAAGCTCAGCTGAGAGCTGTCTGCATGTGGCAAATATTAATGGGAGGCGTTTGGCACCTTGACTCGTACATGTGAGAATCCAATCAGTCTGGGGGAAACATTTGATCTGTCTGGCTGTCCGTCACGGAGATATATCGAGAGGGGGGCCTGTGGTGTGTGCGGCCTTTCCGAGATTGGATCAGAACCCTCACCAGCGCTCATTATGAAGCATAGAACATAGAACGTACAGTGCAGAAGGAGGCCATTCAGCCCATTGAGTCTGCACCAACCCAGCCAAGCCCCCACTTCCACCCTATCCCCATAACCCAATAACCCCTCCTAACCTTTTTTGGACACTAAGGGCAATTTATCATGGCCAATCCACCTAACCTGCACATCTTAGGACTGTGGGAGGAAACCGGAGCACCCGGAGGAAACCCACGTACACACGGGGAGGATGTGCAGACTCCGCACAGACAGTGACCCAAGCCGGGAATCGAACCTGGGACCCTGGCGCTGTGAAGCCACAGTGCTATCCACTTGTGCTACAGTACTGCCCCATGTAGACATGGTGCTGTGCTTCCAATCATCGCATCAACATTTAACTGCCTGAGGCAGCTTTCGGGAGGCAGCAACAGCACTGAAAAGGTCAGCATATTCACGGTGGTTTACAGGAGCTTAGGAAGGCAGCTAAGGAGGACAATCATCAATCACTGGTTCCTGTGTGAACCTCTAAGGACCGACCTAGACAGCGGCATCTCTCCACAGGCCATCTCTCACACAGGGATGATATTCAGGCCTCACTCACCCTGATATTGATTCCCCGGGATGACACCGCTCTTCAGGAGGCTGCCACCTGTCGCTCGGAGGTATAGCTGTGAGTCTGGTCACCTTTGTGAGCACAGAGAGAGCCTCAGCAGCACCATCGCCTGATCACTGACCGGCCCTCCTGACCCAGCCTGCTTCTGGAGTTTCACAAGTTCACGTCCAGCATTGGCATGGTATCTGGGTGTGAGGTGGCCCAGTCAGCCTGGAAACCCAGGCCTTTGTCCCGATTTTGACACAACCCCCCAGAGGTCAGGACTTTGCCAGGTGTCAGGGCAGAGTTTGCCGTGGTCATCTCCAGTGCCCAGGTCGATCTATCCGGTTTCATTTATTTTTTATTGGCTTTGTAGCAATTTGATACAACTGAGTGTCTGGCTGGGCCAATAGTCAACCACATTGCTGTGGGCCTTGAGTCACATGTCGGCCAGACCGGGTAAGGATGGCAGATTTCCTTCCCCAGAGGACATGAGTAAACCAGATGGGTTTACGACAATCGACAATTATTCGACATTTCATTCCAGATTTTCATTGAATTCAAATTTCAGCAGGGGCTGGTTTAGCACAGTGAGCTAAACAGCTGGCTTGTAATGCAGAACAAGGTCAGCAGCGCGGGTTCAATTCCCGTACCAGCCTCCCTGAACAGGCGCCGGAATGTGGCGACTAGGGGCTTTTCACAGTAACTTCATTGAAGCCTACTTGTGACAATAAGCGATTATTATTATTACCATCTGCTGTGATGGGATTCGAACCGGGGTCCCTATTACCATGGATTACTAGTTAAATGACAATACACTGCCCCATGGCATCCTGGAAGGGCCCTCACTGGCGTTTTAAAGAGGCCATTCTTTCCGTCCACACAGGAATGATGTCTATCCCCTCAGTGAGTTCTGCTGCCTGTTCTCGGAGAGGAGAGCACCCTGAACTCTGGCACCCCCTCCTGGCCATCAATCATTCTCTCTTGTTAGGGGAAACCTTGCCCTGCATGACCTACGGGACATGCTAAACCCTACCCGGGGTAAGGGAAAAGAACAAAGAACAAAGAAATGTACAGCACAGGAACAGGCCCTTCGGCCCTCCAAGCCCGTGCCGACCATGCTGCCCGACTAAACTACAATCTTCTACACTTCCTGGTCCGTATCCTTCTATTCCCATCCTATTCATGTATTTGTCAAGATGCCCCTTAAATGTCCCTATCGTCCCTGCTTCCACCACCTCCTCCGGTAGCGAGTTCCAGGCACCCACTACCCTCTGCGTAAAAAACTTGCCTCGTACATCTACTCTAAACCTTGCCCCTCTCACCTTAAACCTATGCCCCCTAGTAATTGACCCCTCTACCCTGGGGAAAAGCCTCTGACTATCCACTCTGTCTATGCCCCTCATAATTTTGTAGACCTCTATCAGGTCTCCCCTCAACCTCCTTCGTTCCAGTGAGAACAAACCGAGTTTATTCAACCGCTCCTCATAGCTAATGCCCTCCATACCAGGCAACATTCTGGTAAATCTCTTCTGCACCCTCTTTAAAGCCTCCACATCCTTCTGGTAGTGTGGCGACCAGAATTGAAAACTATACTCCAAGTGTGTCCTAACTAAGGTTCTATACAGCTGCAACATGACTTGCCAATTCTTATACTCAATGCCCCGACCAATGAAGGCAAGCATGCCGTATGCCTTCTTGACTACCTTCTCCACCTGTGTTGCCCCTTTCAATGACCTGTGGACCTGTACTCCTAGATCTCTTTGACTTTCAATACTCTTGAGGGTTCTACCATTCACTGTTTATTCCCTATCTGCATTAGACCTTCCAAAATGCATTACCTCACATTTGTCGGGATTAAACTCCATCTGCGATCTCTCCGCCCAAGTCTCCAAAAAATCTAAATCCTGCTGTATCCTTCGACAGTCCTCATCGCTATCCGCAATTCCACCAACCTTTGTGTCGTCTGCAAACTTACTAATCAGACCAGTTACATTTTCCTCCAAATCATTTATATATACTACAAAGAGCAAAGGTCCCAACACTGATCCCTGTGGAACACCACTGGTCACAGCCCTCCAATTAGAAAAGCATCCCTCCATTGCTACCCTCTGCCTTCTATGGCCTAGCCAGTTCTGTATCCACCTTGCCAGTTCACCCCTGATCCCGTGTGACTTCACCTTTTGTACTAGTCTACCATGAGGGACCTTGTCAAAGGCCTTACTGAAGTCCATATAGACAACATCTACTGCCCTACCTGCATCAATCATCTTAGTGACCTCCTCGAAAAACTCTATCAAGTTAGTGAGACACGACCTCCCCTTCACAAAACCGTGCTGCCTCTCACTAATACGTCCATTTGCTTCCAAATGGGAGTAGATCCTGTCTCGAAGAATTCTCTCCAGTAATTTCCCTACCACTGAAGTAAGGCTCACCGGCCTGTAGTTCCCGGGATTATCCTTGCTACCCTTCTTAAACAGAGGAACAACATTGGCTATTCTCCAGTCCTCCGGGACATCCCCTGAAGACAGCGAGGATCCAAAGATTTCTGTCAAGGCCTCAGCAATTTCCTCTCCAGCCTCCTTCAGTATTCTGGGGTAGATCCCATCAGGCCCTGGGGACTTATCTACCTTAATATTTTTTAAGACACCCAACACCTCGTCTTTTTGGATCACAATGTGACCCAGGCTATCTACACCCCCTTCTCCAGACTCAACATCTACCAATTCCTTCTCTTTGGTGAATACTGATGCAAAGTATTCATTTAGTACCTCGCCCATTTCCTCTGGCTCCGCACATAGATTCCCTTGCCTATCCTTCAGTGGGCCAACCCTTTCCCTGGCTACCCTCTTGCTTTTTATGTACGTGTAAAAAGCCTTGGGATTTTCCTTAACCCTATTTGCCAATGACTTTTCATGACCCCTTCTAGCCCTCCTGACTCCTTGCTTAAGTTCCTTCCTACTTTCCTTATATGCCACACAGGCTTCGTCTGTTCCCAGCCTTTTAGCCCTGACAAATGCCTCCTTTTTCTTTTTGACGAGGCCTACAATATCACTCGTCATCCAAGGTTCCCGAAAATTGCCGTATTTATCTTTCTTCCTCACAGGAACATGCCTGTCCTGTATTCCTTTCAACTGACACTTGAAAGCCTCCCACATGTCAGATGTTGATTTGCCCTCAAACATCCGCCCCCAATCTATGTTCTTCAGTTCCCGCCTAATATTGTTATAATTAGCCTTCCCCCAATTTAGCACATTCATCCTCGGACCACTCTTATCCTTGTCCACCAGTACTTTAAAACTTACTGAATTGTGGTCACTGTTACCGAAATGCTCCCCTACTGAAACATCTACCACCTGGCCGGGCTCATTCCCCAATACCAGGTCCAGTACCGCCCCTTCCCTAGTTGGACTGTCTACATATTGTTTTAAGAAGCCCTCCTGGATGCTCCTTACAAACTCCGCCCCGTCTAAGCCCCTGGCACTAAGTGAGTCCCAGTCAATATTGGGGAAGTTGAAGTCTCCCATCACCACAACCCTGTTGTTTTTACTCTTTTCCAAAATCTGTCTACCTATCTGCTCCTCTATCTCCCGCTGGCTGTTGGGAGGCCTGTAGTATACCCCCAACATTGTGACTGCACCCTTCTTATTCCTGATCTCTACCCATATAGCCTCACTGCCCTCTGAGGCGTCCTCTCGCAGTACAGCTGTGATATTCTCCCGAACAAGTAGCGCAACTCCGCCACCCCTTTTACATCCCCCTCTATCCCGCCTGAAACATCTAAATCCTGGATCGTTTAGCTGCCAATCCTGCCCTTCCCTCAACCAGGTCTCTGTAATGGCAACAACATCATAGTTCCAAGTACTAATCCAAGCTCTAAGTTCATCTGCCTTACCCGTAATACTTCTTGCATTAAAACATATGCACTTCAGGCCACCAGACCCGCTGTGTTCAGCAACTTCTCCCTGTCTGCTCTGCCTCAGAGCCACACTGTCCCTATTCCCTAGTTCTCCCTCAATGCTCTCACCTTCTGACCTATTGCTCCCGTGCCCACTCCCCTGCCATACTAGTTTAAACCCTCCCGTGTGACACTAGCAAACCTCGCGGCCAGGATATTTATGCCTCTCCGGTTTAGATGCAACCCGTCCTTCTTATACAGGTCACACCTGCCCCGGAAGAGCTCCCAGTGGTCCAGATAATGGAAACCCTCCCTCCTACACCAGCTGTTTAGCCACGTGTTTAGCTGCTCTATCTTCCTATTTCTAGCCTCACTGGCACGTGGCACAGGGAGTAATCCCGAGATTACAACCCTCGAGGTCCTGTCTTTTAACTTTCTGCCTAGCTCCCTGAACTCCTGCTGCAGGACCTCATGCCCCTTCCTGCCTATGTCGTTAGTACCAATATGTACAACGACCTCTGCCTGTTTGCCCTCCCCCTTCAGGATGCTCTCTACCCGTTCGGAGACATCCTGGACCCTGGCACCAGGGAGGCAACATACCATCCTGGAGTCTCTTTCATGTCCACAGAAGCGCCTATCTGTGCCCCTGACTATAGAGTCCCCTATTACTATTACTCTTCTGCGCTTTGACCCTCCCTTCTGAACATCAGAGCCAGCCGTGGTGCCACTGCTCTGGCTGCTGCTGTTTTCCCCTGATAGGCTATCCCCCCCGACAGTATCCAAAGGGGTATACCTGTTCAAGAGGGGGACAACCACAGGGGATTCCTGCACTGACTGCCTGCCCTTTCTGGTGGTCACCCATTTCTCTGCCTGCACCTTGGGTGTGACCACAGATGCCATTGAGCTTACAGGAGGTGGTGATGCTAAAGCCCACCGTGTCCACGTCCCATCTGCTGGCAGTCTGTGAAATCTCTGGGGATTGTAACCCTGAGGCCGCTGATGCTGTTATGAAATTGTGAGTTGGGAGAGAGGAGAAGGTTCGCTTACCTTGACTGAGTGGATCAGATTCGTTCATCTTCTTCCTGCACTGCAAAGCAGTCTATATTGTGGTTCCCTGGTGGTGACCGCCTTGAGATTCGACAAGCTCCTCACTGATCCACGAATAATGAGCTGAGGGGTGGAAGATCTGGTGTGAGAATCCGCCATAACGTCCAGCAGGAAAAAAGCCAATATCTCTGCCTGCCACTGCACTCAGTGTCGGAAATGGAAGATTCACCTCTTGTCTTTTGAAACATACCCAGAGGTACAATATCATAATTGTTATGAAAAGAAAAAAAAGATGCAAATACACAGCAGAATCTGAGCAGAGAAATTGTGAACTTTTGAAATTTGTGTTTCTTGTGTTTGTCCTGATGAGGGCAAGATGAAAAGATTCTGCAACATGTTTCTTTTCTGTAAGATTTGGGGTCTATACTACCAAACGACCGTTGTCACCCGAGACAAGAGTTACAACAAGGACTCATTTTGGGATATCTACAATATAGTTTGTCACACAGGTGTAAGTTGAGAGAGATTATTGTGATTGCTTTGAAATTTGGTATTCTTGTTTTTGTCCCAAACAACCGGATGAGGGTAAACGATTGCCAGGAACGTCTGGGAGAACGACCAGAATCTCCTTTGAAATGGTGCTGAAAAAGGGCAGCACAGCAGCATTGTGGATAGCACAATTGCTTCACAGCTCCAGGGTCCCAGGTTCGATTCCGGCTTGGGTCACTGTCTGTGCGGAGTCTGCACGTCCTCCCCGTGTGTGCGTGGCTTTCCTCCGGGTGCTCCGGTTTCCTCCCACAGTCCAAAGATGTGCAGGTTCGGTGGATTGGCCAGGATAAATTGCCCTTAGTGTCCAAAATTGCCCTTAGTGTTGGGTGGGGTTGCTGGGTTATGGGGATAGGGTGGAGGTGTTGACCTTGGGTAGGGTGCTCTTTCCAAGAGCCGGTGCAGACTCGATGGGCCGAATGGCCTCCTTCTGCACTGTAAATTCTATGATAATCTATGAGCCTCAAATTTGCCTGCAACGCTGGAACATTCCCTCAGTACCGCCCAGGGAATATCGGCCTTGATTGTTGAGCATGATGTCCGTGGGATTTGAACCCCAAACCGTCCAACTCACACGCGAGAGTGCTACCAGCCAAGACAGTTAAAACCGCGAGCTAATGAAATGGGCAGAAGACTGGGAGCTATCCATTGAAAGGCGGAGTTAACCAGTTAGCACAGTGTGTTCCTATTATAGAAGACGAGCTGTCAATATATCGACTTTCAGCCTGCTTCCCGTCCCCAATTTCACATTCTCAAATAGCTGGGTGAAAGAAGAGTGTGATACATTACACGCATTGATCCTGCATTTATACTGAGTCTGGACACTGTGTTCTGTTTGTATTTGTTCTTTTAGCTCAATATTCCTCAGGCTATGAAAACAATTCGAGCAAAGAGGTAAGCTGGAAATTGACCAGGCCTCTGGTTATTTCGGAGGCCGTTTACCCAGGCGAGATGGTAAGACGTGTAGCTAAAGTGCAGCAAGAAGCCAGGGGCAGCTCGCAAATCGGTGAGACAGTGAGACCAAGATCTGATACAAAGGACTGCAGAGGGGCACGTAGCATTGAAGAAAGAGGGTGGGGGGCTGCAGAAGGACTTGGACAGGCTAGGAGAGCGGGCAGTGAAGTGGCAGATGGAATACAATGTGGAAAAGTGTGAGGTTATGCACTTTGGAAGGAGGAATGGAGGCATAGACTATTTTCTAAATGGGGAAATGCTTCGGAAATCAGAAGCACAAAGGGACTTGGGAGTCCTTGTTCACGATTCTCTTAAGGTTAACTTGCAGGTTCAGTCGGCAGTTAGGAAGGCAAATGCAATGTTAGCATTCATGTCAAGAGGGCTAGAATACAAGAGCAGGGATGTACTTCTGGGGCTGTATAAGGCTCTGGTCAGACCCCATTTGGAGTATTGTGAGCAGTTTTGGGCCCCGTATCTAAGGAAGGATGTGCTGGCCTTGGAGAGGGTCCAGAGGAGGTTCACAAGAATGATCCCTGGAATGAAGAGCTTGTCGGATGAGGAACGGTTGAGGACTCTGGGTCTGTACTCGTTGCAGTTTAGAAGGATGAGGGGGGATCTTATTGAAACTTACAGGATACTGCGAGGCCTGGATAGAGTGGATGTGGAGAGGATGTTTCCACTTGTAGGAAAAACTAGAAGCAGAGGGCACCACCTCAGACTAAAGGGACGATCCTTTAAAACTGAGATGAGGAGGAATTTCTTCAGCCAGAGGGTGGTGAATCTGTGGAACTCTTTGCCGCAGAAGGCTGTGGAGGCCAAATCACTGAGTGTCTTTAAGACAGAGATAGATAGGTTCTTGATTAATAAGGGGGTCAGGGGTCATGGGGAGAAGGCAGGAGAATGGGGATGAGAAAATATCAGCCATGATTGAATGGCGGAGCAGACTCGATGGGCCGAGTGGCCTAATTCTGCTCCTATACCTTATGGTCTAATGCACGGATACTGGACATTAGTGAGTCCTTGATAATTCAGACCAATAGGTGTCTTTAATTTAAACACAGAATTAACCACATTGACATTTAAAAAAGCTTTACAATTGACAGTTAAACAGTTCTTAAATAAATGGAAAAACTTTAAAAAATAATATTTTATTAAAAGATTTATAATTAACAAAAACATGGTTAAACTACAACACAACTCTGAAAAATTGTTCAGACTGTTATGGGCGAGGGTTTTTCAGAACCCCAAAATGTACCAATCTCCCCCTTTAATGGATTTGTTGCTTTTGAAGCACACGGCTTGTTCCCCAGGTGTGATATTACAATTATGGACACGTGGGTTTTTAAACACAAAACAATGTTTATTCCATGAACTCAAATGTGGTATTATAGGTATTACGGTACCTGATAGGCTAAAGCACCATTGGTGGAAACTATGCTTTCTATTGGTTAGAATGTATGATAGCTCCGCCCTGCTAGGCGGGGTATAAGAACCCGTGCCGCCCCAGCAGCCCTCATTCTGTACCTGAGCTGCTGGGGGAAACATCTAGCTTATTAAAGCCTTCAGTTGGACTACAACCTCGCTTTAGTGGTCATTGATCGTGCATCAATTTAATAAGCTAGATTTAAAAGGAGGAGGTCCGATTCAAGCCGGAGTGTCTGCAACTCAGCCCCCACGCGGCGAACCCAGCGGCAATCTTCAAGCACTGGCTGGCATGCTTTTAAGGGTATCTCGAGACGGCAGAAAACGCACCCACGGGAGAGCAGAAACTGCACGACCTGCACTCAAGGTTTACACCCTCATCGAGGAAGCAGAAGACTTCGATGCAGCAATAGAGCTGCTAAAAGGTCATTATATTCGCCCGGTAAACCAGGTCTACGCCCGACACCTGCTGGCAACGAGGCGACAAACCCCTGGGGAAACGCTGGAGGAATTCTACCGTGCACTCCTGGTGTTGGGCAGAACCTGCGGCTGTCCGCAAGTTTCGGCGAGCGAACACACGGAACTATTAGTCCGGGACGCATTTGTGGCAGGTATGCTATCGTCACAAATCCGCCAGCGCCTGTTAGAAAAGGACACCCTGGGTCACAGGGAGGCATGGGCGCTTGCAGGCTCCCTGGACGTGGCCTCCAGGAACGCCTGCATTTACGTTCCCGACCGCGCTGCAGCCTCCTGGGCAGCGTGGAACCCCTCCGCGGCCGACCCCGAGACTTCCCCCATTTCCCCATTGGCCTGCGCCACAAGGCGGCCTGGCAACCCCGAGGGGCCCCGCTGCTACTTTTGTGGGCAGGCCAAGCACCCCCGCCAGCGCTGCCCGGCCCGCGATCCACCTGCAAGGGATGCGGCAAAAAGGGCCATTTCGTGGGGGTATGCCAGGCCCGAGTGGTGGCTGCGGTCTCCAGTGGCGAATGCGGACCGCAACTACAAACTTCTCCACGGGCCCCGTGCGGCCAGCGGTCGCCGCCACCTCCATATCCCTGGGCCATGTGTGGTCCCTGGACGCCGCCATCTTGTTCCGCAGTTGGAGGGATGGGCGCCGCCATTTTGTGCACCCCCAGCCGTGTGCAACCAATGGGAGATGCCATCTTAGATGAACCCCCAGGACCCCAGCTCGGCTGACCACACACTGCCCGAAGAGAACTCTCAACTGCTGCGATTGGCCTCGGTGACTCTGGATCAGTCTCGGCCTCGAACACTCTCAACTGCTACAACGACCGTATTCACCAACGGGCACGAGACGTCCTGCCTAATCGACTCTGGTAGCACGGAGAGCTTCATACACCCCGACACGGTAAGGCGCAGTTCTCTTCTCATCAATCCCATTAACCAAAAAATCTCCCTGGCTTTCGGTTCACACTCAGTGGAGATAAAGGGGTTTTGTGTCGCAAACCTCACAGTCCAGGGAAGGGAGTTCAAAAATTTCCATCTCTACGTCTTCCCCACCTCTGCGCGACTACACTCCTGGGTTTAGACTTCCAGTGTAACCTTCAAAGCCTGACCTTCCAATTCGGCGGCCCTATACCCCCCCTTACTGTCTGCGGCCTCGCGACCCTTAAGGTCGACCCACCTTCCCTGTTTGCGAACCTCACCCCGGATTGCAAACCCGTCGCCACCAGGAGCAGACGGTACAGTGCCCAGGACCGGACCTTTATTAGGTCAGAGATCCAAAGGCTACTGAGGGAAGGGGTCATTGAAGCTAGCAACAGACCCTGGAGAGTTCAAGTAGTGGTGGTAAAGACCGGGGAGAAGCATAGGATGGTCATCGACTACAGTCAGACCATCAACAGGTTTACGCAGCTGGACGCGTACCCTCTCCCCCGCATATCCAACCTGGTAAACAGGATCGCGCATTATAAGGTCTTCTCCATGGTGGATCTCAAGTCCGCCTACCATCAGATCCCCATCCGTACAGGTGACCGCAAATACACTGCCTTCAAGGCAGATGGACGGCTCTATCACTTCTTAAAGGTTCCCTTCGGTGTCACCAACGGGGTCTCGGTCTTCCAGAGCGAGATGGACCGAATGGTTGACCGGTACGGTTTACGGGCAACTTTCCTGTATCTCGATAATGTCACCATCTGCGGCCACGACCAGCAGGACCAGGACACCAACCTC
Organism: Scyliorhinus torazame; assembly: GCF_047496885.1. Lineage (NCBI taxonomy): Eukaryota > Metazoa > Chordata > Chondrichthyes > Carcharhiniformes > Scyliorhinidae > Scyliorhinus > Scyliorhinus torazame. The sequence continues at coordinate 11,377,498 of NC_092715.1, forward strand.
CGAAAATTTCTCCAGACAGCTAAAATTGTTAACCTTACATACAACAAGAATAAATGCGTGTTTAGCACCGACCGTCTAGCCATTCTCGTCTACGTAGTGCGAAATGGAGTTATAGGCCCTGACCCTGAACGCATGCGCCCCCTTATGGAGCTCCCCCTCCCTCACTGCTCCAAGGTCCTGAAACGCTGCCTAGGGTTTTTTAGCTATTACGCACAGTGGGTCCCCAACTACGCGGACAAGGCCCGTCCCCTGATCCAATCCACAGTTTTTCCCCTGTCGATAGAGGCCCTCCAGGCCTTCAGCCGCATCAAAGCAGACATTACAAAGGCCACGATGCACGCCATCGACGAGTCCCTTCCATTCCAGGTCGAGAGCAATGCGTCCGACGTAGCTCTGGCGGCCACCCTCAACCAAGCGGGCAGACCTGTGGCCTTCTTCTCACGTACCCTCCATGCTCCCGAAATCCGCCACTCCTCGGTCGAAAAAGAGGCCCAGGCCATAGTAGAAGCTGTGCGACATTGGAGGCATTACCTGGCCGGCAGGAGATTCACTCTCCTCACTGACCAACGGTCGGTGGCCTTCATGTTTGATAATGCACAGCGGGGCAAGATAAAAAAGGATCTTGCGGTGGAGGATCGAACTCTCCACCTACAACTACGAGATCTTGTACCGTCCCGGGAAGCTAAACGAGCCTCCTGACGCCCTGTCCCGCGGCACATGTGCCACCGCACAAGTGGACCGCCTCTGAGCCCTCCACGAGGACCTCTGCCACCCGGGGGGGTCACTCACTTTTTCCATTTTGTCAAGACCCGCAAACTGCCCTCCTCCATCGAGGAGGTCAGGACAGTCACCAGGGACTGCCAGGTCTGCGTGGTGTGCAAACCGCACTTCTACCAGCCAGAGAAAGCGCACCTGATGAAGGCTTTCCGTCCCTTTGAACACCTCAGCATGGACTTCAAAGGCCCCCTCCCCTCCACCGACCGCAACACGTACTTCCTGAACGTGATTGACGAGTACTCCCGGTTCCCATTCGCCATCCCCTGCCCAGACATGACCACAACCACCGTCATCAAGGCCCTCCATAGCATCTTTGCACTGTTCGGGTTACCCGCTTACATAGTGATAGGGGGTCCTCCTTTATGAGCGACGAACTGCGTCAATTCCTGCTCAGCAGGGGCATCGCCTCGAGCAGGACGACCAGTTACAACCCCCGGGGTAACGGACAGGTAGGGAGGGAGAACAGAACGGTCTGGAAGACTGTCCTACTGGCCCTACGGTCCAGGAACCTCCCAGTATCCCGCTGGCAAGAAGTCCTCCCAGATGCCCTCCACTCTATCCGGTCACTGGTTTGTACGACCCACCAATCAGACACCTCATGAACGTCTCCTTGTCTTCCCCAGGAAGTCCTCCTCTGGGACCTCGCTCCCGACCTGGCTAGCGACACCCGGACCCATCCTGCTCCAAAAACACGTGCGGGCGCACAAGTCGGACCCATTGGTCGAGAGGATCCATCTGCTCCATGCTAACCCCCAGTACGCCTACGTGGCATACCCCGATGGCCGACAAGATACGGTCTCCCTACGGGGCGCCTGCAGGAACCCCACGCACACCCCAGCCACCAGTCCCACCCTCCCCTCCCCCGCAGCACCTTACAGGAGGGTCGGTCCTTCCGCCACCCCCGTCTAGGCCCCCCCACCCACCGACGCCCCCCGCAGGCGCTCCCTTCCCAGGTCAGTTGTTTTCCCCACCAGCGCCATCTAGGGGTGATGAAGCTGCCATGGAGATCGAAGCCACGCTCCCGGTGTCACAGACGCCCGAGCCGCCACCGGAGTCATCACCGAAGCTCCGACGATCGCAGAGAACGACCAGGGCCCCCGATCGACTGATTGCTTCATTTTAACTGTAACCTGTATATATAAACCATCAAATGTACACAGCTACCAGACTCGTAAATAGTTACTAAACACTGTATGGAGGTATTACGGTACCTGCATAACTAATTATACCATGTTGTTATGTTTGTAGTTTCTGGCCACCACCCCCGCCGGACTGTTTTTTAACAGGGGGTGAATGTGGTATTATGGGTATTTGGTACCTGATAGGCTAAAGCACCATTGGTGGAAATTGTATGCTTTCTATTGGTTAGAGTGAATGATAGCTCCGCCCTGATAGGCGGGGTATAAGAATATGTGCCGCCCCAGCAGCCCTCATCCTGTACCTGAGCTGCTGGGGGAAACAGCTAGCTTATTAAAGCCTTCAGTTGGACTACAATCTCGCTTTACTGGTCATTGATCGTGCATCACTCAACTTAACCTCTTAAATAAACATTGGATCTCTTAACACCCCCTTACTTCAAAGATAACCCCGAAAACCTTACACTGAATAATCCTTCAGTTATTTCTTTCAACATCCATGAGACTTAACACCTTTAAACAGAAACACATCAGGTTAAAGGCTTTACTATTATGAGTTTAAATCACCCAAATAATCCAGAGATAGTCTTTCATGGCAGAGGTCACAGCAGATCCAGCTCACTGCAAACACAGACACACACCCAAGCTCTTTTTCAAACTGAAACTTCAAAATGGCTGAACTGAACTCAGCTCCACCCACTCTCTGACATCACTGTTTTCTTAAAGGTACATTGCTTAAACATCCATTTCGTAAAGGTGCTCTCACATGACACCTCCCCCCAAGAAAAAAAAACCCATCAACTTCAAGGTGGTTTCATTTTTCACCTTTGCGCCATCAATTAAGAAATGCACACAGTAAAAACACTTTACCGGTTCAAAAAAAACAACACATGCAAACAGGTATAAAACTAAAGTCCATTTTTCTCGTTCTTCTTCCTCCAACCGAAATCCTTCTCGATTGACAGTCTCTTTGAACAAAGTCTCTGCGCGATCCATCCATTCCTTTACTCCTCGGCATTTCTCTTTAGAATCAGATACTTTAGTTCAATCTGACCACAGAATCCCTTGTAATTCTCCAATACAGGAACATTGGTGACCACAGATTTCAGGCAGTCAAATGCCTGTTGAAAGTCCGCTGACCATTGAATTTTTAAATGTTTCTTCAGCAATTCCACCAATGGAGTAATCACGCCACAAAACTTTTGCACAACTGTTCGATCAAATTCATTCAGGTTAAGAGATCGCATTATTTCCCTTCGTCTTGAGGGTATCGGAAACTCCGCAAGGAAAGTGATTCGGGCTTCTCCAAATTCACTTTCGGCTAGGTTCATCACCAAACCGACCACCTGAAGTCGATCGAAGAACTCCATACGATGTTTAAAATGTTCTTTCCATGTCTGGAAGTTGGAAATAAAAGCAGATTGTCCCACTTTCTCAATGCAATCCTGCAAACGTGGGATAGGATAAGAGTCCGTTCTTGTAACTGCATTAACCTTTCTATAGTTCACACACAACCGTTGGGTACCGTCTGGTTTAGGTACCATCACTATGGGTGAGCTCCATTGGCTGCAACCCACTTCAATTATGCCATTTTTAAGCATACTCTCAATCTCTCTGTTAACCTGTGCCAATTTTAAAGGGTTAAGTCTATATGGATGTTGTTTGATAGGAACAGCATTTCCCACATCTACATCATGTATAGCCATTTTAGTACTTCCCAATTTATCTCTACAAACTTGCCCATGTAATATCAATAACTCTTTCAGGTCAGTTTGTTTTTCCTCAGGAAGGTAACTTAACAATTCATCCCAATTTTTAAGAACTTTTAAGAACATTTTCCAATTTAATTTGAGGTATGTCAAATTCACAGTCATCTGGATTTGGTTCGTCACTTTGAGTTAGAATCATTAAAACCTCCTTTTTCTCTCCGTCCCTTTCAAAGTACCTTTTAAGCATATTCACATGACACACTTGGTGAGTCTTCCTTCTATCTGGTGTTTTTACCACATAATTCACCTCACTTAATTTCCTTTCAATCTGATATGGTCCACAAAACCTTGCTTTTAAAGGCTCCCCTACCACTGGTAACAACACTAAAACTTTATCCCCACTGGCAAAACTACGAACTTTGGATTTCTTGTCCGCTACCCGTTTCATCACATTTTGTGCAACTTTCAAATGTTGTCTAGCCAATTCACCTGCTCTATTTAATCGTTCCCTAAAATTTGACACGTAATCCAATAGTGTAATTTCCGATTTCTCATCCACCAATTTTTTGTTAATCAATTTAAGTGGTCCTCTTACCTCATGACCAAAAATTAGTTCAAAAGGACTAAATTTGGTAGACTCATTAGGTGCATCCCTAATTGCGAATAATACGAATGGGATTCCTTTATCCCAATCCTCTGGATAATCTTGACAATACGCCCTCAACATTGTCTTTAATGCCTGATGCCACCTTTCTAACGCTCCCTGCGATTCTGGATGGTACGCAGTTGATTTAAATTGTTTTATTCCTAAGCTATCCATAACTTCTTTGAATAACTTTGAAGTAAATTTTGATCCTTGATCCGATTGAATTTCTGTGGGTAGTCCATATCGAGTAAAGAATTTAAGTAACTCCTCCACAATCTTTTTAGCTGTAATATTACGTACTGGAATGGCCTCTGGAAACCTAGTAGACACATCCATTACAGTCAAAAGATATTGATTCCCACTTTTTGTTTTAGGAAGCGGTCCTACACAATCAATTAAGACCCTTGTAAAAGGTTCCTCAAATGCTGGAATGGGTATTAAGGGTGCTGGTTTTATCACTGCTTGAGGTTTTCCTGTCACTTGACACGTGTGACATGATTGACAAAATCTAGCTACACCTTTATGGAGTCCAGGCCAATAGAAATGTTTCTGGATTTTAGCTTGCATTTTCCTTATTCCCAAATGACCTCCCACTGGTACCTCATGTGCAACTCGCAACACCTCCTTTCTATACCCTACCGGCAATACTACTTGATGAACTTCTGCCCACTTTTCATCCGCCTGCATATGTGCAGGTCACCATTTTCTCATCAAGACATCACTTTTATGGTAATAACACTCTGGTATACTCTCAGATTCCTCTTCCGTATATGCTTTCTGATATATCAGTTTTATTTCTACATCTTTCTGTTGTAACTCCGCCAATTTTCCTGAACTAAAAATATGAAATGAAATGAAAATCGCTTATTGTCACAAGTAGGCTTCAAATGAAGTTACTGTGAAAAGCCCCTAGTCGCCACATTCCGGCGCCTGTTCGGGGCGGCTGTTATGGGAATTGAACCATGCTGCTGGCCTGCCTTGGTCTGCTTTCAATGCCAGCGATTTAGCCCTGTGGTAAACAGCTCCTTCCGCCTCATCCTCCACCTGTTCTTGTTCTTTTTCAACCATCTGATCAAAAATAGTTTCTGATAATTGCACTTCAACTTCATCTTCACTCTTTGATTTCTCCTCTTGTCTTAACCTGTGACTTTGCGACCTTGTTACTACACAATCCGGAAAAATCCCAGGATATTTGTCCTTCAACCCTTCAGTTGTCTGATTTTCCACTGGCTTATCAACCACAGTAGGCATCACTCCCATCTGCAATCCAGCTATATCATTACCCAAGATAAACTGTATTCCTGGACAAGATAGTTTATCTATTACTCCTACTACCACTTCACCACTCTTCACTGGGCTTTCCAACCTTACCTTATATAATGGAACACTACTCCTCTCACCCTGAATTCCACATATCACCACCTTTTCTGGCAACATTCTTCCCAAACTACATAATTCCTCATCTCTTACCATTAAAGATTGGCTAGCCCCTGTATCTCTTAAAATTGTGACTTCTTTACCTACTCCTCCTGATACATATGAGTAAACTTTACCCACACAAGTAAATTCTTTAAAGACATCTGGCACCTTCTTAACAATTACTTCTTGAACAGGCTGTACAATCATTTGCACCTCCTTCGCTTCCCTTGGGGTTTCCTTTACCACTCCAACAAATCCCACTGTTTTATCCTGTTTTACCACATCAGCCTTCCCAGTGCTTTTCTTCAACCACCAACACTGTGACTTTACATGGCCTCGTTTATTACAGTGAAAACATCTGAAGCTTTTCATTTCTTTTCCACCCTCCTGGATTTCTTTTTTAATCTGAGGTACACTCTCTTTATTGTCTCCCATCAGATCACCTTTACCTTTACCACTTGAGTATTTCTCATGTCCCCGGTTTCTATCCCTCACCGGCTGTAACTAATGTCGGAAACCAATCTTTGATTTATGAACTAATTCATAATCATCCGCCATTTCCGCTGCTAATCTCGCAGTTTTAACCCTCTGTTCTTCCACATGAGTTCTCACTACATCAGGAATTGAATTTTTAAACTCCTCCAAAAGTATAATTTCTCTGAGAGCTTAATTTGTTTGGTCCATTTTCAAAGCCCTTATCCACCTATCAAAATTACTCTGTTTGAGCCTTTCAAACTCCATGTATGTTTGACCAAATTCTTTCCTTAAATTTCGAAACCTTTGTCTGTAAGCTTCAGGCACTAGCTCATATGCACTTAAGACGGATTTCTTCACCTCCTCATACATTCCAGAAACCTCCTCCGGTAGTGATGCAAACACTTCACCAGCTCTACCTACCAGCTTTGTTTGAATCAGGAATACCAACATGTCCTGTGGCCATTGCATTTGTTTAGCTACCTTCTCAAATGAAATGAAAAAGGCGTCTACCTCCTTCTCGTCAAACCTTGGCAATGCTTGGACATATTTAAATAGATCCCCACCACGTCTTCGACTATGACGCTCTGTCTCATTATCCTCATCCATCTCCTCCAACTGTACGTGTCGCTTTGCGTCTGCCAATTTTAACTGATTTTCATGTTTCAGAGCCATTTTCCGAAGTTCAAACTCTCTCTCTTTAATCCCTTTCCTCTCTATCTCTTTGTTTCTTTCTTCTCTCTCCTTTCCTTTTTCCTCTCTATCTCTATCTCTTTCTTTTTCTTTCATTGCATATTCAAGCCGCTTTAATTCTTTTTCTGTTCAAGTTGCTTTAATTCTTTTTCATGTTCAAATTGCTTAATCTGCAACTAGAGCTTTGCTATATCTAATGAGTCGGAATGTATCACAGGCAAACGTAAATGCGCAGATACCGCGTTAAGTACTTCACCTTTTCGTATTTTGCTAGGCAGTGTTAACTCCTACTTAGGGAGCGACGGAACCTCCAGACGGAATTCGACCTGTTGACCACGGGGAAAGCAGAGGCACAGGGGAGGAAAGCGCAGGGGGCGAAGTATGAGTAAGGGGAGAAGGCGAGTCGGATGCTGGCACATCAGCTTCGTAAGAGGGAGGCAGCGAGGGAGATAGGTGGAGTTAGGGATAGAGGGGGGAATACGGTGCGGAGTGCGGTGAGAATAAACAAGGTATTTAGGGACTTCTATGGGGATCTGTACAGGTCTGAGCCCCCAGCGGGGGAGGAGGGGATGCGATGATTCCTAGATCAGCTGAGGTTCCCGAGGGTGGAGGAGGAGGAGGTGGCTGGTTTGGGGGCGCCGATTGGGCTGGAGGAGCTGGTTAAAGGATTGGGGAGCATGCAGGCGGGGAAGGCCCCGGGACCGGATGGGTTCCCGGTTGAATTCTACAGGAAATACGTGGACCTGCTGGGCCCATTGCTAGTGAGGACTTTCAATAAGGCGAGGGAGGAGGGGACCTTGCCCCCGACAATGTCTAGGGCGCTGATTTCTTTGATCTTGAAGCGGGGCAAGGATCCATTGCAATGTGGGTCGTATAGACCGATCTCGCTCCTCAATGTCGACGCTAAGTTGCTGGCGAAGGTGCTGGCTACGGGAATTGAAGACTGTGTCCCGGGGGTGATTCATGAGGACCAGACAGGATTTGGGAAGGGTAGGCAGCTAAATACAAATGTGCGGAGGCTCCTCAATGTGATTATGATGCCCTCGGTGGAGGGGGAAGCGGAGGTAGTGGCAGCTATGGACGCGGAGAAGGCCTTTGACCGGGTGGAGTTGGAGTATCTCTGGGAAGTGTTGCGGAGGTTTGGGTTCGGGGAGGGGTTCATCAGCTGGGTCAGGCTGCTATATAGAGCCCCGGTGGCGAGTGTGGCTACGAACCGGCGGAGGTCGGAGTACTTTCGGCTGTACCGGGGGACGAGGCAGGGGTGCCCCCTGTCCCCCTTGTTGTTTGCATTGGCAATTGAGCCACTGGCCATGGCACTGAGTGAGTCCAGGAAATGGAGGGGACTGGTCCGGGGCCGAGAGGAACACCGGGTGTCGTTGTATGCTGACGACCTGTTGCTGTATGTGGCAGATCCAGTGGAGGGGATGGCCGAGGTCATGCGGATCCTTAGGGAGTTTGGGGACTTTTCGGGGTATAAACTCAACGTAGAAAGAGTGAGCTCTTTGTAGCATTCAGGGACCAAGGAAGGGGGATAGACGAGCTACCGCTGAAGAGGGCGGAAAGGAGCTTTCGGTACCTAGGGATCCAGGTGGCTGGGAGTTGGGGGGCCCTGCACAAGCTCAATTTGATGCGGTTGGTGGAGCAGATTGAGGAGGATTTTAAAAGATGGCATATGCTGCCACTCTCACTAGCGGGCAGGGTGCAGTCGGTCAAAATGACGGTCCTCCCGAGGTTTCTCTTTGTGTTCCAGTGCCTTCCCATTATGATCCCCAAGGCCTTTTTCAAACGGGTAAGTAGGAGCATCATGGGATTTGTGTGGGCGAATAAGACCCCGAGGGTGAAGAGGGTGTTTCTGGAGCGTAGCAGGGACAGGGGAGGGCTGCCGCTGCCGAATCTGTGTGGCTATTATTGGGCAGCCAATGTGGCGATGATCCGTAAGTGGGTAATGAAGGGAGAGGGGGTGGCGTGGAAGAAGCTAGAGATGGCGTCCTGTGTGGGCATGAGCCTGAGGGCGCTGGTGACGGCACCGTTACCGCTCTCGCCGACAAGGTACACCACGAGTCCGGTGGTGGCGGCGACGCTGAAGATCTGGGGGCAGTGGAGGCGACACAGGGGCGAGATGGGAGCCTCGGCTTGGTCCCCGATTCGGGAGAACCATCGGTTCGTCCCGGGAAGGATGGATGGGGGGTTTCGGATCTGGCATCGGGCAGGGATTAGAAGAATGGGGGACCTGTTCATCGATGGGACGTTTGCGAGCCTAGGGGCGCTGGAGGAGAAGTTTGGGCTACACCCGGGAAATGGTTTCAGGTACATGCAAGTGAGGGCGTTGGTGAGGCGGCAGGTGAGGGAATTCCCGCTACCTCCGGCACGTAGGATTCAGGACAGGGTGATTTCGAGTGTATGGGTTGGAGAAGGCAAGGTTTCGGCGATTTACCAGGAGCTGAAGGAAGAGGAGGCGGCCTCGGTGGAGGAGTTAAAGGGCAAGTGGGAGGAGGAGCTTGAGGAGGAGATAGATGAGGGTCTGTGGGCTGATGCCCTGAGTAGGGTTAATTCTTGCTCCTCTTGCGCCAGGCTCAGCCTAATACAGTTCAAAGTTACTCACAGAGCGCATATGACAGGGGCGAGGTTGAGTAGGTTCTTTGGGGTGGAGGACAGATGTGGGAGGTGCTCGGGGAGTCCGGCAAATCACGTCCAGATGTTCTGGTCATGCCCGGCACTGGATGGGTTTTGGAGGGGTGTCGCGAGGACTATGTCCAAGGTGGTGAACGCCCCGGTTAAGCCGAGCTGGGGGTTGGCATTATTTGGGGTAACGGACGAGCCGGGAGTGCAGGAGGCGAAAGAGGCCGGTATCCTGGCCTTTGCGTCCCTGGTAGCCCAGCGGAGGATTTTGCTACTGTGGAAAGATGCGAAGCCCCCCAGTGTGGAAGCTTGGATCAATGACATGGCAGGGTTCATCAAGCTGGAGAGGATAAAGTTTGCCCTGAGAGGGTCTGTGCAGGGGTTCCTCAGGCGGTGGCAACCGTTCCTAGACTATCTCGCGGAGCGTTAGGAGGAGGTCAGCAGCAGCAGCAGCCCAGGGGCGGGGGCGGGGGGGGGGGGGGTTCTTTTGGGGTGGTGTTCGGGTGAAGGTGGGGGGGTTTCCCTATTTGTGTTTTTAACTGTTATATGGGGGGTTACTGTATCTGGGGGAAATCCAATATATAATTTCTGATTGTTGTGTTCTTGTTTCTTTCTTTATGTTGTTGGGGGGGGTTTGTTGAAAATTTGTTGAAAAATTTGAATAAATGTATATACTTTTTTAAAAATTGTGTGTTGAGCTGCTGGCAGAAGAATACTTTTCACTGTCCCTCGGTACACGTGACAATAAACAAATCCAATCCAAACCTTTCCACAAAGCTGCCTCCATATGCTGTGTGTACTCTAACACCTGCTCTGCGTTCAAATCCCACCACAGGAGATGGTGCAATTAAAACTCAATAAAATATCTGGAATTAAAAGTCTGATCATGAAACCATTGCCGATTGTCGTAAAAACCCAGCTGTCTCAGGCAGGCTCTGTCGGAAGGAATTCAGGATGGTGCCAGGGCATGGCGACACTCTGCGAGCTCTCTCACACAGACCCTTCTCTTTTATCTCTTATCAACGTCTTGACTTACTAAAACTCTTTTCCACTTTATATCTAATCACTAATAATGCTCTTTTGTGTTTTCTTCTTCATTTGGCCCCTTGTTCCGCACAGTAACCAATCGCTATTTGTCGATGTACTGATTGTCGATGAACCCTGTTGATTATTCTTTTTTGTCTACTATGTACGTACTGTGTACGTTTCCTTGGCCACAGAAAAATACTTTTCACTGTACTTCGGTACATGTGACAATCAATCAATCAATCAATCAAATCTGCCGTCCTTACCCGGTCTGGCCGACATGTGACTCCAGACCCAGAGGAATGTGGTTGACTCTGAAATAGCCGAGCGAGACACTCAGTATTCAACCGCTACGAAAACACATAAAGGACTGAAACCGGACGGATCACCCGGCATCGACCCAGGCACCGGAAACGGTAACGGCAAACCCAGCCCTGCCGACCCTGCAAAGTCCTCCTCACTAACATCTGGGGGCTTGTGCCAAAGTTGGGAGAGCTTCTCACAGACTGGTCAGTAACAGCCTGACAGACACTCACAGAATCACACCTTACAGACAATGTCCCAGACAGCACTGTCACCATTCCTGGGTATGTCCTGTCTCACCGGCAGGACAGACCCAGCAGAGGGGCCGGCACAGTGGGATACAGTCGGGAGGGAGTTACCCTGGGAGTCCTCAACATCGACTCTGGGCCCCATGAATTCTCAGAGCTTCAGGTTAAACATGGACAAGGACAGCACGGTAGCACTGTGGATAGCACAATTGCTTCACAGATCCAGGATCCCAGGTTCGATTCCGGCTTGGGTCACTGTCTGTGCGGGGTCTGCACATCGTCCCCGTGTCTGCGTGGGTTTCCTCCGGGTGCTCCGGTTTCCTCCCACAGTCCAAAGATGTGCAGGTTAGTTGGATTGGCCATGATAAATTGCCCTTAGTGTCCAAAATGGCCCTTAGTGTTGGGTGGGGTTACTGGGTTACGGGGATAGGGTGGAGGTGTTGACCTTGGGTGGGGTGCTCTTTCCAAGAGCCAGTGCAGACTCGATGGGCCGAATGGCCTCCTTCTGCACTGTAAATTCTATGATGAAATAATACGATCATCGATGATGAAACCTCCTGCTGATTACCACGTACCGGCCACCATCAGCTGATTAATCAGTTACTCCCCCATGTTGAACACCACTTGGAGGAAGTACAGAGGGTGGCACGGGCACCCCCATCATCCACCCCCATCCCTTCACCCACCCCCACCCCTTCACCCAGATCAACCCCCTTCACCCACATCCCACCCCCAACCCCTTCACACACCACCATACACCACCCCCACCTCCTCACCCCCATCCCTTTCACCCACCCCCATATCCCCATACCAACACCCCACCCCCTGCATCCACCCCCACCCCCTTCTATCACCCACGCCCCTTCACCACTCCCACCCCGTGTACCCACAACCACACCTCCACCTCCTTCATCCACCCCCATACCCCTACTCCCCCAACCCCTTCACCCACAGCCCCCTCGCTGATCTTTCCCCTCGCTGATCTCCCCCTCTTGCTGATCTCCCCCTCTCGCTGATCTCTCCCCTCGCTGATCCCTCCCCCTCGCTGATCTCTCCCCCTTGCTGATGTCTCCCCTCGCTAATGTCTCCCCTCGCTAATCTCTCCCCTCGCTGATCCCCCCTTGCTGATCTCTCCCCTCGCTGATCTCTCCCCGCGCTGATCCCCCCTCGCTGATTTCTCCCCTCGCTGATCCCTCTCCCTCGCTGATCCCCCCCCTCGCTGATCTCTCCCCGCGCTGATCCCCCCTCGCTGATTTCTCCCCTCGCTGATCCCTCTCCCTCGCTGATCTCTCCCCTCGCTGATCTCTCCCCGCGCTGATCCCCCCCTCGCTGATCTCTCCCCTCGCTGATCTCTCCCCTCGCTGATCTCCCCCCTTGCTGATCCCTCCCCCTCGCTGATCCTTTCCCCTCGCTGATCTCTCCCCTCGCTGATCTCTCCCCTCGCTGATCTCTCCCCTCGCTGATCTCTCCCCTCGCTGATCTCCGATTGATGACAGGAGGATCTTCCGTCCTGCGGTCTGAAGCTATTCACCTCATCGAGTCTGCAGCGTTCCTCGGAACAATCACCCTCCCCACACTCCCCCCCTGTCCCCATCACCCCGTATCCTAACCTGCACATCCCCGAACACTCAGGGCAATTTAGCGTGGCCAACCTGCACGTCTTTGGACTGTGGGAGGAAACCGGAGCACCCGGAGGAAACCCACGCAGACACGGGGAGAGCGTGCAGACTCCGCACAGACAGTGGCCCAAGCCGGGAATCGAACCTGGGACCCTGGAGCTGTGAAGCAACTGTGCTAACCACTGTGCTATCATGCTGCTGCCAGCTGTGAAAACGGAAGGTGAGACCTGCCATCTGACATCTGAACGCATCGGGCAATGTCTAAAACCCGCGGGATGCGAGGTTACAATTTGCTGGTGAACGATGCCTTGCTCTGCTGGTACACTGGACCCCACCGTTGTAACACGGTTCCTTTGGTGAAATTCGTTGGGACTTTACAACATTTCGATTTACGATGTGGTGTCCGGGAACCAATCCTAATCGTAAGTCTGAGGACTGCCTGCAGTACCCAAGGAAGAAAGAAGTGAAATGATTGGTGGTCCAGCATGGCGCAGTGTCACGTGTCCCTGTCTCTCAGCCGGGCGCCCCGGGTCTTTTTTCCGCACCCCGGGCCTGATGGCCAAGGAGGTGAATCCGTAACAGGGCCGACCAGGTTGAGGTCGGGCCTGCCAAGTCTTCCGGCGCACACCAGGGCGACGGGCGGTGGGAATGGGAGAGACTCCCGTTCAACCAGCAGGTGGGAAGGGAGCTGGTACCTCGACCGTCACTCAACTCAAGACTGGCGCGTGGAAGTGCAAGAGCACGTTGCCACCGCAACTGAGACCGTTGGCTGGATGCCGGGGCGAGTCAGATTGAATCCATCGGCATGGCGTTTGATCACCCCCTCCCATTTCCGGTGGGGGGGCGGGGGGGGGTGGTTTGTGATCTGCCCGCTTGCCCGACCCCTGGGGAAAGACTTGGTGCTGTCGGTGCCTGAAGGCAGAGAGCAGAAGGTGTGACAGTAAAATAGAGAGCGCACAAAGCTGCCGTCTGCGATACCTCTGGGAACTTGGTGCGAGTAACGTTTCCTCTGCTTTTAGCGGAATGCAATCTGGTGTGTCGCGAAGCAGCTGAACACTGAGTACAAGTGAACAATTGGTTATCACACATTGAGTGACCACAACAATCCTTTATCGGTACAGCTCCCTATTTCTGTACGTTTAGTTGCCAGAATATTATCAAAGGATGCTCTTTTTCTCCACAGTTGATACATTTGTTTTTTCAGTTCTTCGTTGCTGGGATGTGGGTTTCGCTGTGGGGAGGTCAGCATTTATTACCCATCCCGAATTGCCCTTGAGAAGATGGTTATGAGGTACACCCACTGTGCTGTTAGGGAGGGAGTTCCAGGATGTTGCCCCAGCGACAGTGAAGGAACGGCGATATATTTCCCAGTCCGGGTGGTGAGTGACTTGGAGGGGAACCTCCAGGTGGTGGGGTTCCCAGGTATCTGCTGCTCTTGTCCTTCTAGATGGGAGTGGTTGTGGGTTTGGGAGGTGCTGTCGAAGGAACCTTGGTGAGTTACTGCAGTGCGTCTTGTAGATGGTGCACACGGCTGCTACTGTGCGTCGGTGGTGGAGGGAGTGAATGTTTGTGGAAGGGGAGCAATCAAGCGGGGCTGCTTTGTCCTGGATGGTGTTGAGCTTCCTGAGTGTTGTTGGAGCTGCGCTCATCCAGGCAAGTGGAGAGTATTCCATCACACTCCTGACTTGTGCCTTGTCGATGGTGGACAGGCTTTGGGGGGGTCAGGAGGTGAGTTACTCGCTGTAGGATCCCTAGCCTTTGACCTGCCCTGGTAGCCACAGTATTAATGTGGCTGGGTCCAGTTCAGTTTCTGATCAATGGTAACCCCCAGGGTGTTGATCGTGGGGGAATCAGCGATGGTGATGCCATTGAAATAATAATATATACTTTAAAAAATAAATTCAGAGTACCCAATTATTTTTTTCCAATTAAGGGGCAATTTAGCGTGGCCAATCCACCTACCCTGCACATCTTTGGGTTGTGGGGGTGAGACCCACGCAGACACCGGGAGAATGTGCAAACTCCACACAGACAGTGACCCGGGGCCGGGATCGAACCCGGGTCCTCGGCGCCGTGAGGCAGCAGAGCTAACCACTGTGCCACCGTGCTGCCCCTGAAATAATAATAATCTTTATTAGTGCCACAGGTACGCTTACATTAACACTGCAATGAAGTTACTGTGAAAAGCCCCTAGTCGCCACATTCCGGCGCCTGTTCGGGTACACTGAGGGAGAATTCAGAATGTCCAATTCACCTAACAGCACGTCTTTCAGGACTTGTGGGAAGAAACCGGAGCACCCGGAGGAAACCCACTCCACAAGGGAGAAGGTACAGACGCCACACAGACAGTGCTAACCACTGTGCGACCATGCTGCCCATGTCATGGGCAATGGTTACACCTCTCTTGTAAGAGATGGTCATTGCCGGGCACTGGTGTGGTGTGAATGTAACTTGCCACTTGTCAACCCGAGCCTGGATATTGTCCAGGTCTTGCTGCATTTGGACAGGGACTGCTTCATTATCTGAGGAGTTGCGAATGATGCTGAACATTGTGCAGTCATCCGCAAACATCACCACTTCTGACCTTATGATGGGAGAGCGATCTTTGATGAAGCAGCTGAAGATGGTTGGGGCCTAGGACACTACCCTGAGGAGCTCCTGCAGTGATGTCCTGGAGCTGAGATGATTGACCTCCAACCACCACAACCACCTTCCTTTGTGCCGGGTATGACTCCAACCAGCGGAGAGTTTTTCTCTGATTCGCAGGAGGGGGCTTTCATAATATACACCAGTGTATCATGGTGCAGACACACACACTGATGTTCACACAGTGGGACCAATCAACACACAACACCGCAGCCTATCACCAGTTAGAGCCCACTCACTATAAACACAGGGGGCATCAGAGTTCCCGCTCATTCGGGATGCAGCCTCCTACAAGGACAGAGCTTACAGCTTACAGCACAGATCCTCACCATGTGCTGAGTGCATAGACTGGTTCGGACAGGCATAGGTCTTTAGTTTAATCTAACATCGTGTTAACCCACAGTGAAAGTATGTTCAACAGTTTCTAACTTAATAAAATAGTGTTGCACTATTTAAAGTGTTGGTGGCCTGTATGTGTTCCACGGATCCAGAACACCAACACAACATGGTACCAGGAGTTGAGGGATATTAGAAATTCTTAGACCTACCTGCAAGTGATCTGCCTTCCACCAGCATACAGCCATCCTGCGAAATGGACAGCGTCCGCCCGCCGCCGCCGCTCCGCATCACCGGTAACCTGGGGGCCAACTGGAAGATATTCAAACAACGCTTCCAGCTTTACCTGGAAGCCACAGACCGGGAAGCTGCCTCAGACACCAGGAAGATCGCTCTCTTCCTATCCACGGCCGGGGAACACGCCATCCACATTTTCAATTCTCTCACCTTTGCTGATGGTGAAGATAAATCGAAATTCAAGACGGTCCTCCTCAAGTTTGACACTCACTGCAACATCGAGGTGAATGAAAGTTTCGAGCGCTATGTATTCCAACAGCGTTTGCAGGGTAAGGATGAACCTTTCCAGTCCTTTCTCACCCACCTCCGCATCCTTGCGCAGTCCTGTAGCTACGGGCCCACCTCCGACTCCATGATACGCGACCAGATCGTTTTCGGTGTTCAGTCGGACCCCCCTCACCAGCAGCTCCTCGGGGTACAGCAGCTCACCCTAGCGACCGCCATCGAGACCTGCGTGCTACACGAACACGCCACTAGTCAGTATTCCCACATCCAAGCGGCTGAAACGGCGCGGCAAGGTTCCCATGAGGCAGAACGGGTCCAAGCAATCGAGCAACTCCAGGGCCTCAGCCTGGATGAGTGCGGCCATTTCGCGCACTTTTCACGGATTCCCGCGCTTGTGCGCACCGAACGAGGGGATAGCGACATCGACGAACGTATTGCACATGTACGACCGCACCGCGCATGCGTGGTGGCGCAGCGAACATACTGATGCTGCAACGTGTGGCAACTGTGGCTCCGCCCACTTAAAGCGGCAATGTCCTGCCAAATCCCGACGATGCCTGAGATGTGACAAACTTGGACACTATGCTGCTTTATGCAGATCAGCTCAGTCTGCCAATTCTCGTCACTCCAGCCAGCCTCGCAGGAATGTCCGGGCCATTCAACCCACGGTCACCGAGTCCGATTCGGACCTGCTACCCGATATTGACACCGAGGATCCGAAGGCGCCTTTTCGAGTCGGTATCGTTACAAAAAGCAGGGTGTCCCCGAAGCAAAGAATCCAGCCTCTATCGGTATGCAGCATCGATCCAGACGATGAGTGGTGTGCCACCCTGATGGTCAACTGGTCCAAAATACGATTCCGCCTGGACACTGGTGCCTCCGCCAATCTCATTGCGCGGTCTGACCTCCAAAGCTTTTGTCAAACCAGCCATCCTCCCATCAGCCTGCCAGCTATTGGATTATAATGGCAATGCCATTGCTGCCAGCGGCTCATGCCAACTTGAAGTGATGCACAGGTCACGCAAAGCCATCCTTCCCTTTGAAATCGCGGGCTCCCCGAAAGCCTCCCTGCTTGGCGCGCAGGCATGCAAACTGTTGAACCTAGTTCAGAGAGTTCACTCTCTCTCTCCTGCTGACACGTCTGCCTTTCAGGACACTGACTTCAGGGCGCAGCTCAACGCCATTATCAACCAGTACCACGATGTCTTCGAGGGCATGGGCACGCTCCCATACACCGACAAGATTTTATTAAAACCGAATGCCACGCCTGTGGTGCACGCACCTCGCAGGGTCCCAGCACCCCTTAAGGACCGCCTCAAGCAGCAGCTGCAGGACCTCCAGAACCAAGGAGCGATTTCCAAAGTCACGGAACCGACCGACTGGGTCAGCTCCATGGTATGTGTAAAAAAGCCTTCTGGCGAATTGAGACTTTGCATTGATCCCAAGGATCTAAATCGCAATATCATGAGGGAGCATTATCCAATTCCCAAGCGCGAAGAGCTCACATGTACGATGGTTCGCGCCAAGCTCTTCACCAAACTCGACGCCTCAAAAGGATTCTGGCAAATCCAGCTCGATAAATCCAGCAGGAAACTCTGCACGTTTAACACCCACTTTGGCAGATATTGTTACAACAGGATGCCGTTTGGGATCATATCTGCTTCAGAAGTGTTCCATAGGATTATGGAACAGAGGTTGTCCATTTTGGAAGGACAAATATGAATGCGGAATATAGGGTTAACGGTAGAGTTCTTGGCAATGTGGAGGAGCAGAGAGATCTTGGGGTCTATGTTCATACATCTTTGAAAGTTGCCACTCAAGTGGATAGAGCTGTGAAGAAGGCCTATGGTGTGCTCGCGTTCATTAACAGAGGGATTGAATTTAAGAGCCGTGAGGTGATGATGCAGCTGTACAAAACTTTGGTAAGGCCACATTTGGAGTACTGTGTACAGTTCTGGTCGCCTCATTTTAGGAAGGATGTGGAAGCTCTGGAAAAGGTGCAAAGAAGATTTACCAGGATGTTGCCTGGAATGGAGAGTAGGTCTTACGAGGAAAGGTTGAGGGTGCTAGGCCTTTTCTCATTAGAGCGGAGAAGGATGCGGGGCGACTTGATAGAGGTTTATAAGATGATCAGGGGAATAGATAGAGTAGACAGTCAGAGACTTTTTCCCCGGGTGGAACACACCATTACAAGGGGACATAAATTTAAGGTGAAAGGTGGAAGATATAGGAGGGATATCAGAGGTAGGTTCTTTACCCAGAGAGTAGTGGGGGCATGGAATGCACTGCCTGTGGAAGTAGTTGAGTCGGAAACATTAGGGACCTTAAAGCAGCTATTGGATAGGTACATGGATTACGGTAAAATGATATAGTGTAGATTTATTTGTTCTTAAGGGCAGCACGGTAGCATTGTGGATAGCACAATTGCTTCACAGCTCCATGGTCCCAGGTTCGATTCCGGCTTGGGTCATTGTCTGTGCGGAGTCTGCACGTCCTCCCCGTGTCACAAATGTGAGGTAATGCATTTTGGAAGAACAAATGTGAGGTAATGCATTTTGGAAGGTCTAATGCAGGTAGGGTATATACAGTGAATGGTAGAACTCTCAAGAGTATTGAAAGTCAAAGAGATCTAGGAGTACAGGTCCACAGGTCATTGAAAGGGGCAACACAGGTGGAGAAGGTAGTCAAGAAGGCATACGGCATGCTTGCCTTCATTGGCCGGGGCATTGAGTATAAGAATTGGCAAGTCATGTTGCAGCTGTATAGAACCTTAGTTAGGCCACACTTGGAGTGGACCAGAATTGGTGTTCAATTCTGGTCGCCACACTACCAGAAGGATGTGGAGGCTTTAGAGAGGGTGCAGAAGAGATTTACCAGAATGTTGCCTGGTATGGAGGGCATAAGCTATGAGGAGCGATTGAATAAACTCGGTTTGTTCTCATTGGAACGAAGGAGGTTGAGGGGCGACCTGATAGAGGTATACAAAATTATGAGGGGCATAGACAGAGTGGATAGTCAAAGGCTTTTCCCCAGGGTAGAGGGGTCAATTACTAGGGGGCATAGGTTTAAGGTGAGAGGGGCAATGTTTAGAGTAGATGTACGAGGCAAGTTTTTTACGCAGAGGGTAGTGGGTACCTGGAACTCGCTACCGGAGGAGGTAGTGGAAGCAGGGACGATAGGGACATTTAAGGGGCATCTTGACAAATATATGAATAGGATGGGAATAGAAGGATACGGACCCAGGAAGTGTAGAAGATTGTAGTTTAGTCGGGCAGTATGGTCGGCACGGGCTTGGAGGGCCGAAGGGCCTGTTCCTGTGCTGTACATTTCTTTGTTCTTTGTTCTTTGTTGTCTGCGTGGGTTTCCTCCGGGTGCTCCCGTTTCCTCCCACAGTCCAAAGATGTGCGGGTTAGGTGAATTGGCCAATGATAAATTGCCCTTAATGTCAAAATTGCCCTTGGTGTTGGGTGGAGGTGTTGAGTTTGGGTAGGGTGCTCTTTCCAAGAGCCGGTGCAGACTCAAAGGGCCGAATGGCCTCCTTCTGCACTGTAAATTCAATGATAATCTATGATTAATCTAGGACAAAGTTTCGGCACAACATCGTGGGCCGAAGGGCCTGTTCTGTGCTGTATTTTCTATGTTCTATATGTAAATGATGGAAGGTATTGAAGGTGTTCGTGTCTATGTTGATGACATAATCATTTGGTCCACCACCCCGCAGGAGCATGTTAGTCGCCTCCAGCGCGTATTCAGACGTATACATGAGCTTGGCTTCCACCTCAACAGGGCCAAATGCTCTTTTGGTCAGACGGAACTCAAGTTCCTCTGGGACCACATCTCCCAATTGGGCGAGCAGCCGGATGCGGACAAGGTAGCTGCCATCACAGCTATGAAAACACCAGAGGACAAGAAGGCGGTCCTCCGATTTCTGGGCATGGTCAGTTTTTTAGGGAAATTCATCCCTAACCTCGCCT